>NC_056732.1:1409785321-1409830321 GCF_019279795.1 Protopterus annectens | reverse complement strand
ATTTGCCTACTAACCTGAGATATCAGATGACCAAGATAATGTACCTGAGATGACTATTACTGCAACATTTTTCTCGAAACCTTATGTCCCTTTTTCACAAGAATAGTTAAAAGGTGTATTCTATCATGCTGACAATAGAATCAGATGCTAATAGTAAGTCATCTGCATATTGCACTAACACAGACTCACCTGGAAAAGTCACATCTTCCAAGTCCTTTTTTAGAATTTGAGAACATAATGAAGGAGATTCAGTGTATCCATTTGGTAACCATGTCCATGTATACTGTTGTGCCTAATAAATAAAGGCAAACAGAAACTGACTTTCAGGGTGTATAAAAAAGAATACTGAACACAAAGCTATCACAGAAAAATATTTTGCTGCAGGTGGTATGCAACTCAGTATTGTTACTGGATCTAGAACCACAGGAAAAGTTGGTAATACTGCTTTGTTTACAGACCTCAAATCTTGCACAAACCTATAAGTATCTTTTCCTGGTTTCTTTGCAGGGATAATAGTGGTATTACAAGGGCTTTTAGCTGCCACTATTATTTTGTTGCATTAAAGACTGAATTACAGGTTTGATTTCCTGCTCTGTATCTGGTTTTAGTGGATAGTGTGGAACTTTAGGGTGAGGCTTAGATGGATTCAATTTTATTTTACTGGTTTTACAGATTTTCCTATATCTACTTCATTAATATATTCAGCCCATAACTTAGCATGTAGCTGCTGCAGCAGCCTTTCAGCTGTTTGCATATCTTCAACAGGCTGTTCCTTAGCTTGCACTGACTGCTAAGACTTTCCCCTCTGATTCTGTTGGAACATCCAAATACACCCCTTCTGTTATATAGTAAACAGTGCAGTCCAGTTTGCATAACAGGTCTCTTTTCAGTAAGTAAGTTCTCCAGTGCAGTATACTCAGAAGGAAAGAATGTCTTTCCTCAATAGGTCCTAAAGAAATAGGTATAGGCTCTGAAACAGGATATGTAACAGGAACATTTGTTACCCCAACTGCTTTTGCTTCATGTTTTGATACTGGTATCTGACTATCTGAAGTATCTTTTAATACAAACCTAGGGGCTTCAGTGTTCACCAGGAAAGGAATTTACCTTGAATTTATTTCATAGGGACCCTTTTGGTCTACTGACAGCAAAGGATCGATATTTATTTTTGTTTCATTACCCTGACATAGTCATTATGGTGATTCCTGCCTCTTTTCAATTTGAGGAGGTGGTGGAGGAAGTGCAGTATTGCTATAATTCAGATGCCATTCAGTCCAGGTATCTTGGACTCCCTGCATTTGCTTATATGGGCATTCTCCTCTCCAATGTCCTGCTTTGCTACAGTTGAAGCAAGATCCATCAGATGGGGCAGGAGGGGCATTGCCATCTTGTTGTTGCCAGCCAGCTGTACCTTGTTCCCCTCGACCAGCAATTTTACTAAACCCTCTAGCAACACCTCTTCCCCTGCCCTTGCTTCTGCTTTGTCACCCTGGGGCTTCTAACTGTCTTATTTGAAAAGTTAACAGCTTATCCTCAGTATCCTTTTTACATTTTTCTGATACTCAGTACAGTGATTTGATGCACTTGGTAAAGACTCTAACTCCTTTCCCTGACAGTCTATAAGCGCTTGCTTTATTTGATTCTGTAGAGGGGCTTTCAAGAAAAGGAAGGCCAAACATCTTTTTTTCTTTAGTTTATTTCAGTGTATGTACTCTGCAGGTGGTAAATGCACGTGAAACCCCATTATTTTTTCTTACAATAAAAAAAATATGCAAAATAAATTACTTGCTTACAAATCTTATGGGGTTTCACTGCATCTTGTCTAGAACAAGCTATCAGTCCTTGGTAGGAAATATGCTAGCAAGGAAAAGTATGTGCTATTTTATTATTTTTTATAAACAAACAACTTTTATTTTAAAACCAGAAAGTAGTACAGGACAGTTAAAATCCATAATGCATTATAACTTTAGTGATAACAAAATCACCTTGTGCCATGGAACAATAACATCCATTTACCAAGGATAGTACATAATGTGTTATCAAACAATCATTAATGAATATCTCATCTGGGTGTTAGTTAAGAAAAAGTATTCTAAAATATCACATCTAGTCTAATACCTCCTTGTGACACCTCCTCTGTCTTTAATTCAGTAGACACAGTCCAACGCTTAACAAAATTGTACTGTAACTACTTCATAGACTAAATTACATCACACTTGCTCTTGTAAAAGGATAACTATGCACAAAGAGAGCAGTCAGTACAACCAGAAAAGTTGAAGAGAAAACATATTGGCTAGGAAGAATCCTTCACTTGTTCAACAAAACTAGTTAAAGATTCAGCTTTGGCACAAATGATGGCATTTGGTAATTTAGAGGACAAAATAAATTAAATGTACTCAGAAGTGATTAAAATAAATGAAACATTGAAGGAGTATATACACTCAAATAACAGAAGCCTGGAAAAAATAGAAGAAACTTTAACTAGCTATTCAGATGAACTGATAAAACTGAAAAAAAAATCAGATGCTGAAATGAAGAAAATGCTGGTTGAGTATAACACTTCTCAAGAACGGATGTTTCATAAAATTGTAGAGTTCAAAGACAGAACATGCAGAGAAAACCTGAAAATTTCGGTTTTACCAGAGAAACTGGAAGGAACAAACTGCATTAATTTTATGAAAGCACACATAAGCAACTGGTCTGGTATTCCACATCAGGATTTGTTAATTGAAGGGACATAGCGAATGAATGCTCCAAAGCTAGCCATGAGAAAACAGCCAAGACCTGTATTAGTAAAGATGCAGTCATACCAGCAGAAAGAGCTGAGCCTGACAAAACTGTGGCAGAAGGGAAAAGTGATAAAAATTGAAGATGGCAAAGTATTTGTGGAAAATGGTTATTCACTGTACTCTAAGCAAAACAGAAGCAATTTTATCCCAGCAATCAGGAAGTGTCAAGAGATTCAAACTGTTGTATCCAGCTGTCTTCAGAATACTCTTTTTTTTCCTGGAGGTTGACACACATTCTTGATGCAGAATAGGCTAAAGAGAAAATAAAAAAGTTTATCCAACAAAATGTGAACCAGCAAACAGAGGGGGACTCTGTGTCTCATTCACCTAGCAATAACGCCATAGAGATATTTTGCCAGTGAACCCTTTTCTGATGTTCTAAAGGAAAATGCTTGAGAGATAGAAAAAAACACAGGAGTTAACTAGAAGAATCATTAGTACCTTGGACTTAATCAGAATCTGGTGTTGGGAGATGGAGATGACCAGGAAGAAGACCAGCAACAGTAAAATTACCAAATAAATGGGAGATTATAAAGCATCAATCATGTTTATGAAATATGGCTTCACAAAACAAAAGTCAGAAAGACTGGACTTCTGTTGACTTTGTTAAACTTGTGGGTAGTCAGTAAAACATATACTCCACTTTATATCATTAATGTTTAGAAGGACTACAAAAGGGGAAAAAGTATCTGTAAGTAAAACATTTTCATTATTATTTATATAAAACATTTCATGATATAAACTCCATATTACAAATAGTAAAACAGATTTGTGTAGTGAGTAGTTTGGGATATTGTAAATATGGGGAGTAGTATTTTTAGTGACTTTTGTATGTGTTAAATATATTAAAGTAAGCAAGTATTTTTAATTGTAGAACATGTAGGCTTTACACCATATAACAAAAAAGAAAGCCTGGACAAAAGCAAGTTTAAAGTTAATATGCTGTGATCTGAGTGGGGCTGGAGCAAAACAGTTCAATGATTGTATTATATGTAGAATGAAGATATTATTTCTTATTTTTACAAAGATGAATGACTAGATTAAATGTATAACCAACTGTTTTTTTGTAAACAAGTAGACTTAAAAAATAAGCCAAAATGATGAAAGTCATGAAAAAGTTTCTTACATCTGCACAGGCATTACCTTATCTTATTTTCATTAGCAAATGTTCAGTGGGAGTCAAGAAGTCTACAGCTTAAGGCAGTTGAACATTCTGTTCAGAGTAAAATATACAAAGATTCATTGCTGACTACTTGCTCATGAAGATGAGCTGTCTGCAGGTGCAAGCAATTACTCTTAAGAGTTCTGAGCATTCTTTGCTGAAGGAAATGTAAACTTTAAAGATACAATGGCAAGCAGTTTAGTGAAAAATAAAGTTTGAAATTATGGGAAGGAAATAACAAATACCAGCCTTAATACTTTAATGCATTTAATAGAATATTGTACAATTTAATTTTATTTAAAGATAGCTAGTACACAAATTCTTATGACTAAAAGTTAATGTTTTCTAAAAGCATACAAGCTGTTTTTCACATCTGGGAGGTGATTAAACATGCAAAATGAACACCCATCAGTGTAAGTGGGAACACAAGCTGTAGCATGAATAATCTTAATTTTAGGTTAGTTAATGCCTGCATGTTCAGCTGTTAATTCAGGGCAATTGTTCCTATCTTGAGTATTAAACAACTTCCTATTTTGAATATTAAACTACTCATGCACCAATACACTGGCCCAATGCTTCCTGGAATTCATCAATTCCAGTGCCCTGGACCAGCTCATCCTGACCCCCACTAGAGGAAGCAATATCCTTGACCTGGTAATTACTAACATGGGTGACCATTGCTCTACAACAGTAGTCAGTTCTTCCCTGGTCATAGCTGGCTATAAACTAATCACCATGGAAATCCACATCTCACCCACACACCCCCGCAAAGATAACCACCTTGAAAAACTTCTCCAAACCTGACTTCGGGCTCCTAAAAACAGAGGTGGCTAACTTCACAGCACCCATGCCAATGGAAAATAGCTGCATGGCTGTCGAATCATACACCAATGCACTGTATGAACCTCTGCATAAATGCAAGGAACTAGCCATACCCAACAGAACCAAGATGCTCTCCTCCAAAAAAAAGGAAGCCAATCTGGTGGTCCCCTGCCAGTAATAAACTCTACAACAAAAGGAAGAAACTGTTGCAGAAAAAGGTGAAGTCTCAAGACTGGAAAAACTCCCTTATTAGCCTCAACAAAAAGTTACGATCCCTCATCAAATCCTCTAAAGCCAGTTATGAAGGCAGAATTGTGGCAGACACTAAAAACAATCACAAAGCCTTCTATAGTTATATCAAGAACCTCCATGGCAATACCCAGATTTTCTCTCATTTACTGCACAATGGTACCTCCTATACTGAGCCAACAGATATTGCCAACATACTAGTCGACAGATTCAGTGCCAACTTTACCCCCTCTCCCCCAATAGACCAATCACAATACTGGAAGAATGCCAGGCACCCAGCATTACTGCAGCACAGGTTAAAGTTGCATTGTCCAAGGCCAAGAATACAGCTTACATGGGACCCAATAATACCCCTGGCTGTGTTCTACATAAACTACAAAGTGAATTGGCACCACATCTGTGTGCCCTGTTCAGTCACAGCCTCACCTCAGGCTTTGTCCCTACCAAATGGAGCACTGCTACAATCATCCCTCTCCATAAAGGTGGAGCAACTACAGATGCTGGGAATTACCACCCCATTAGCATGATGAGTCTGATATGTAAAGCTATGGAGTGCATCATCATGGACCTGATTAACAAAGATATAGGAAATCTCCAAACTCTAGACCCCATGCAATTTGGCATTGTGAAAGGGAGAGCATGCCTGCTCAACCTGGTTGACTTCTTTGAGTCAGTCACCAGGGCTGTAGATGAAGGTAAGGCAGTGCATACAGCCTACCTCGATCTGGCCAAGGCCTATGATACCATTCCTCACTCAGGAATTACTGATAAACTCACCAAACTAGGCATCAACCCCTGTATCACTAGATAGGTTGCAAATTGGCTCACAAATAGAACACACAGTGTGAAAGTAGTAGACTCGAAGTCAGACTGCTGACCAGTCACGAGTGGAGTCCCACAGGGATCTGTCCTGGATCCTCTCCTGTTTGCCATCTACTGCTCAGAAGTCCAGGCCAACACAAAGGCACAGACAAGTGCAAGCTGGGTGCCATTATTAATTCCCCAAGTGATGCAGACATCCTACAGAAAGGCCTCACTAAGACCGACTGGTGTCAAAACCATGGCCTTAAGCTTAATGCCAAAAAATGTGCCGTCATCCCCTTTGGTAAAAACTCAGTTCCCACTAATTACCACATTGATGGGAGCCCATTGAACACTGAAGGTGTTAAAAGACATCTGGGGATGCAGGTTGACAGCAACCTCTCCTTCGACCACCACATTACCACTGTGGTCAGAAAGTTCTTCTATGTGGCACATCTCATTACCAAGGGTTTTGTATCCAGGAAGAAATAGGTCATAGTCTCTCTCTACTCCTCCCTCATTAGACCAATCATTGAATATAATGCCCCCTTTGGCATGTACCTCACTAGACACCTGCAACAGCTGGAGAGGCCACAGAAGTACCTCATGAAGAGGATCCTAGGCATTAAACACATGTCCTACATGGACAGACTCAAAAGACTCCAGCTATTCTCTGTCTCATATTGCCTATTTAGAGGCGATCTTTGCTTGACTTACAAAGCCATGTCTGACCCAACTCTATTAGAAATGCTACATCTAAAGAAATCCCAATCCATCCACACCACATGCTTCAAAGTCCTCAACCTTATTACCACAATCAACAGAACATGCTGGAGGGACAGGTTCCTCGCCCAGAGACTGTCCATGCTCTGGAATAGACTTCCCATACATGTCAAGCAGAGCACCTCACTGTCCCTCTTCAAGAGAAATCTTGATGAGCGGATGGGTAATAGAAAGTAAACCCCAGGGATCACTCCAGTGGCTCTACTAGATAGAGGCACTGGGAACTAACATCAGGCAGCATGATGCCAGGGTACTTCTATGGGCTAGGCTTGTAAAGGCTCTAGGGCCATTAGCCTATTACACACCTATGAACCTATGAACCTATGAATCTATAAACTTCATTTTTGAAGATTATGTATATCTTCACATAGTTTTGCGTGTTCTGAGTTAATAGGGGTGAGGGTATTCTGAAAATGTATTTAGCATTTTTTGCTTGAGGGTTTTCATTAAAACAAACAAAATTGAAAAATGTGACATAAGTTCAAATGGAGATGAGAAGAAACAATAGTATAAAAGAGCAACCTGCCAAACATTAGTGTGTGCATGTAACAAGAAATTTTGAAATCCACATTCAAAAAACTGACATGTATAATAGGTGGGAACAATATCTTTTTATCATCATGGCTACAGTATCCAAATTATCTTGGAACATAAATGACCTTACAGGTATAAACAAAAAGGAAAGGGTATTGAATTATATTAAGAAATGCAGAGCACAAGTAGCAATGCTGCAGGATACATATTTGGGAAGAAATGAGCATGTGAATTTGACAAAAAAAACTTTCTTTCAGGATGGATATTCAGCAGAGTACTAGAGGCAAAGGAACAGAGGAGTAATTATATTAATAGCTAGAGGAGCTCCAATAGTGATAGAAGAGGGAAAAAAGACAATAATTATAGATTTGAGGTAGTAAGGGGATACTGGAAAGGGAGGAGGATTATGATGGCATGTATTTATATTTCACAAAAACTGCTTTTATGCAGCTTAAGAAATTTTGGGGAGAAATAATCAGCTTTCTGAAGTGAATATTACCTACAGGTGGGGACTGGAACTTGATTTGTAATAGTGAGGATGTATTGGGGGACCTAGAAGAAAAAATATAATAAAAGAGGGCAGATTTCTGAAAATATTTGGCACGGAAGATGTGAATTCAATAGAAGGAACTCATATAGAATTTGCATATTATTCCTCAATGTACAATAACTGTGCTAGACTAGACAGAAATGATATTTCACAAGAGCAAGCGCATTTAATTGAAAGCTTTGACAAACATCCAATAACTTCTTCAGATCATGCACTAATAAACAAACACGATAAAAATGCGTGGTAAAGAAGTAGAAATGAGACAATGGTGTTTTCCCACCTACCTGTTAAAAAGAGAAGAATTTAAAGAATGGATAGTGGAAATTATTTGAAAGTTATTAGATAAGATAGAAATATCTTCAGAAGTTATAGCTAGTGAGTGGAATAAAATGAAAATTGAGTTTAAAAGTAGGATATAAATAAAATCGAAAGAGATATGGTTAAAAAATCACAGGACCTACTTAGAAGGGGCTGACAAAGGTTAAAGATTGCAGAATAACTGGAATGTCACAGAACAAGAAGAAACTTAAATGCAGAGTACTAAACAGAAAATAAGGGAGTATCTGGATATTACATTTAGAAAAATTACTGTAAAGCAACTATTTTTGATAACTCCAGAGCACAAAAACCTTTAGCACAATGACTTAAGCAACAGAAAGTAGAAAGAGCTGTAGCCAAATTTAGGGAGCCTATAACAAGGAAAATAATCATGGATTCTGTAAAGGCATTAGATATATTTTGGAAATTTTATGAAAATTTGTATAAAACAGAGAATTGTGGAAACAAAGAGCACACATGGAAATATTTATGGAAGACTTAATTATGCCATAGTTACAGGTAAACGAGGCTCAACAACTAACATTTAAGATAGAAGGAGAAGAGAATAAGAATAATGTATAATCAGTCTTCAGGAAGGTCTCTTGGAACAGATGGTATTCCCACAAAAGTTTGAAAGTTAGGAGGGAAGAGCATGATAAAGGTCTGGAAGATTTTGATTAACAGCATTTTAAAAGGAGGGAGAGCACCAACTGCTTGGATGAAAGCTGTGGTATCTGTATTACCTAAAGGTGTTAAAGACTTATCAGACCCAATTTTTTATAAACCCATTTTAATTTTAAACCATGATTATAAAGTTGTTTATGTCTATATTAGCTAAAAGAATGGCAAAAGTGTTGCAAAAATTGATAGATATGAATCGCTGTGTTTTTTGGAAGGGAGACAAAGATATGACAACATTAATGGAACAATGATGATCCAAAGGGAAGCAGAATGTAAGAAAACACTGCTGTTGTTAGTGGGTCTTGAAACAGAGAAAGCATTCAACAGAGTAAGCTGGGATTTTATGGGTATGGCAATGGAAGCATTATACATTCCATAATACAATAATAAGATTAATTAGGAGAATATATGAAGGATTAAAGAAAATAATTAAAGTGGGAGGCTTCCTCTCTGACAAGTTGTGTTTGAGCAGAGTAAACAGGTGGGGTGTCCTCTTTTCCCCTTTGTTATTTGTCTTATATTTAGATCCACTAGCAAAGAAAATAAGGAACTCAAAAATGCAAGTATATAATTGGTATGGTAATCAAGAAAATTTGTTGTTATTTACATATGATATTATTATGTACCTGATATTTCTAAAAAAGGACATCTCATTGTGGAACATTCTGAGACAGTCTCAAGTCTTTTTGCGATATAAAATTAGTGAAGATAAAATGCATTATGTACCCACACACAAACTGGTTCAGCAATACCCAAATTTATGGGAACACAACAAGATGAAGCATTTAGGAGTATGGATTAAAAAGGCTTCTAAGGATATGTAGAAATAGACTTCACAAAAGATAATACAGAAACTGAAAAAATGGAGGCTTTTGTTTATAGGTTCATAGGTTGCTACTAGGCTAATGACCACTAGGGCCCTTATAAGCCTAGCAGCACACTCCAAACCATTTGGGTCCCAAGTATCCATAACAGGGGGTGATGTCCCCACTCTGGGCCAGTGATCAAGGAGGCTTAATCCTCACCACTGACACTGAAGAGGGATGTTCACTTGAAATACAAATGGATACACACAGTATTTCCAGGTGCAGACCTCTCTACATCAAGAACAATTTCCTTTAAGAGCACACAGGGAATACAGTCAGCCTGGGGTATGGATTTCTCTATCTGCCTCCCTCCAGGTCCCCGATAAGAAACCCCACTGGCATAGCTTCAGAGATAAGTCCTCAGCCGAGTGCCCAAGCCAAGTCCTCCACCACTCTCTCTGTGAAACCACTGCTTTGTGTCCCTGCGCCAAGTAGCTGACACACACGCGCACACTCTGAGATTTCATTTACACACACACACACACACACACACACACACACACACACACACACACACACACACACACACATACACACACACACACACACACACACACACACACACACACACACACACACACACACACACACACACACACACACACATACACACACACACACACATACACACACCTGGGAAAGGCTGGCACAGATTCACTAGGTGTGCCAGACTATAAGGTATTTTTACTGCCATCAGTCAGTTACTATAAGGCTCTTAAGAGGGTATCCAGTTATACTGAGTGAACTTCATATTAATACAAAAGGTAATGTCCTCTCTAAAAAAACAACTTTCTTCATGCTATAACAAAATCGCTAAGTTCGCAAATGGCCACAGGTCCTCCACCCACCACTGCACCTCTCTCCAAAAACTAAACTGGCTTGAGTTACCTAATCAACTCAACTACACTCAGTTAACTTTAGCCCACAAGCTCATTCTCAACCCATCTCTCTGTCCCTCCCTGTCCTCAGCCTTCAGGATGCACCTACCCAATAGGGCTTTAAGGTCTAACAATCAAAACCTATTAGAAGTACACAAACCAACTCGTCCTCCAGGCAAAAACTTACTATCCTTTAACCTAGCTCGTCTCTGGAACTCACTCCCACCATCGATTCGCACTACTCTCAATCATAACATGTTTAAAAAATCCCTTCATATGTATCTAAGGTCCCAGTGGGAATGCTCTTGCTCCCACCCCTCATAAAAGGCCAAATGGGAATGCTCCTGCTCCCACCCCTCATAAAATATGATATTTACATCTTCCTTCACACTCATGTTACCTGATTGTACCTTATAAGCTTGTTCCTTACAAATTAACCACTCTGTATGTGTAAAGCAACAGCACTCCTCTCTAAATAGTATTGTTTGAACTCCTAAAGTTTGAGTTTATTTTTTTAAATATTTTTGAGTATTGTTTGTTTGTTTCCTGAAGATTCAACTCATATGTTTTATATCTTGTACTATTGTATTTATCATGATACTGTTTGTACATACTTTGTTATTGCTTTTTGGAGCTTTTCTCCCCAGGACTCCATTGAAAACGGGTTCTCTTGACCCAATGGACTATCCTGGTAAACCAACTGCAAATAAAATAAATAAAATAAAATAAATAATGTTGGCCAAACAGCAAGACTTTCAGGAGTGGTCAGAGTTATCACCAATACTCTCAAAGCTTAAATATTTTTTCTAAAAGGACCAGCCACAATGAAATGTTTAAATAATAAATAATAGAAGAACCAGAAAATACTAAATATCTAGTTACAGATAACACCAGAGTTTTAGTCACAGGAAATATTAAAAATAACACAGATGGAAAGTTTCACACAGATACAGAAAAACAGTATTTAGCTAGTCTTACTATCTATTCCTGATTGACTAAAAGAATTACTGTTCCTACTTACTGAATAGAGCAAGCCAAGATGATTAGGGTGAGTGGTCCTTGTTGTCAGATCCAAGACAGAATACAGTGTACTGAGAGCAATCTCCTACTAATATCTAAATATTATTTTTGGCTTACAGAATGACATCACACACATCTGGTCATCTGACTCTGTTTTCCGCACTATCCCCATCACTAGAAGCTGCCGGGTTTTAGCTCCTACATGTCAATAATACACACACAACAGCATTGGGAAGCCATAAAACAATAAAGCCATTCCACTCTTCCTACTGGATCTACAAACTATTCTCTAGTACAGACATTGTGTCTCTGGCTCCCTTCAAAACTGTGGGATAACATCTTTATGGCTTAACCCATAAAGTAATTTAATTTTAAGAATATTTTTTCAAAGTCAGGTGGACTAACCTCTTCTCATCCAGAATATGCAGTTACAATAATGCATGTACATTTCTTTTCTGTCCAGCAGAAAACACTGTTGATACATTTTAACACAAGCAACTTTACAAATACTGTACAATAAAACTATCCAAGAGGTACTACTGAACACTATATAAAATAAAAAATCTCCAATGAAAGAAGGAAAAAGAACTAGAAAAACACATTTCTGATTTTACAATTTTCGACTCTACAAATACATTTTTAAACACAAGCATCTGAACAAATCAGTTTGATACACAAATAATATAATTCTTTACAAATTTCCAGCTAGCTGTGCTGATATAAGTTATATAGCCACTGCCCTACTTCTCCTGGCATGGCTGGCAATGTGTCTTGTCACCACAAGAGGCATGTTAGTAACAGGTAGCTAAGGATTTGTAAGTGGGGGTGTTAGTTAGGATAATACTTTTCTTATTGATGACTTCTGTCCATAAGTGTCATGGGGGCAGGATTGGGTAGTAAATTTATGATTTCTCTTCCAATTGTCAAGGTTTTATTTGAGTAGGGTTAGGGATGAACTCTGTTTTACATGTATGGGGAGCCTATTCCATGGTGTGTATCCTTTGGGACACATATCTGTCTCTCCAACACATTCTATTTATGTGACAAGCAAAGTTCAGATCCCTGGATCTAGTGTTTCTGGAGCTGTTTGTTTTGTGCGTGTGCAACAGATTAATCAGGGCTGGATATGAGAAAGACCTGTAAATCAGGCAAAAAAAACCTCTCAGCAACTTGTAGAAGACTGAATACAGAGAAACACCCTTTAGGTGATCAGTGTAGGGCAAGGTATTCATGCTCTGAATTCTCCTGGTGATAAACATTTGTGGGAGTTCCAGATGTTGCAACTGTCTGGTTACATACTTGCCAAAAGGGGTATTGTATTCAATGATGGGTCTGACAAGGGCTGAATAGAGTGGTACTAAAACTTCCTAGGACCTGGATGCCATACCCTTACCTATAAATTGGGTAACATAGAATGATTTCCTTATTAATGTAGTTACTTGTTGGTCAAAGGCCATTTTGCTGTCTACATATGTTCTCAGATCCCTTACTACTGGGTCGACTGTTAGTGGTATTTTATCAATGGAATAATTCACTTGTGTTGACAGATTCCCAAAGGGCATTAGAGTGCATTTTTTGGCATTGAGTTTTAGGCCATGGATTTGGCATCAGTCATTTGTCCATGTTAAACCCACTTGCAAGATGTGTGCATCTTGGTGGACTCTATAATAGCTTCCAATTTACAATAATCTGCAAACTTGGCGAGCCAGAGTACTTTAAAGTTAGCCTTTACCTTTCAAGAAGTAGACACCAAACAGGAGCGGGTTTAGCACAGAACCCTGGGGTACTCCACTGGTGACCAGTTTGTTGGTGGAGGTGATCTCACAATCCTGACTTCTTGGGTACTGTCTGTAAGCCAGTTAGCAATCCATTGAGTTATGTAAGGTTTTAAATAACTCACTGTTTTATGGATAAGGATAGTAAGAAACAAACAGTGAAAATGTTTTTAGTCCTTTTAGTTTTATATACAGCCCAGGCATATTTTTATCAATGAGAGGAGAAGATGCGGACAATAACTAATAAAAAGTTGATGGAATTTATCTGGGAGGGGAAGATGGCAAGAGTTAAGCAAGCTAAGTTAATCCTTTCAATAGGAAAAAGTGGTTTAGGATTACTTGATTTGAAGGCATATTTTTGAGCTACACAGTTAAAGGGAGAGTGTCAAGATTCCTGCAGCTCTCATTGTTTTGATTAAGCTAGTAGGTCATGTGATCCTATTGTTTACATTCAGGCAGCATTTACTGTGATGGTTCAGGTTTCAATACTTTGGGGGAAGGGTAATTTAACACTTGAGGAAATGCTAACAGTTTCCTCTGTGTGCTCTTTTATTTACAGCCCCATGCCCATGGCAATAGTAAAACCTTATAGTATCACTTCACTTTGAAATTTATAGAAGTGCTTATATGAGCTACTGTTTTTTTTTCCACTTTGGAGGCAGACACAAGTGTGATTTTTTTTTAAATATTTTCTGCAACACAGTTGTTTGGGTGTACACCTAATGGAAAAAGATGTAATGGATTTTACTGCTCATTGATGTGCTTTTTACATAATGTCCCCATCAGTTTATTGCTGTGGTTAGTCCTACTGTTATTTATTATATAAGAAAAGGGCACCACAGTTGTGTCCTTAGATGAGCAGTACAGGATACATTACTGTTGGTGGAGGAGGACTAATCAGAGTGTGACAGAAAAAAGGTGCACTGTTTAGAAGCACTCAACAACTAAGTCAGATTTCAATAGTAAGCATGTGGAAAAGACAAACTATTGTTCCACATTGCTAAAGAATTATCCCTGGTCCTGATGTAAAAACAGTGCTTCAGGGAGGTCATCTGTAAAGCCCTTCACCACGAGTACCACCAGAAATAACTTTAGTGAGCTTATTCAAGAATACTTTAGGTGCATTTAGTTCACAACTGTAAAATCTGAACTGTAAAGCTGTTTTAACATAAATAGGCACAGTATTTTTTCTTTTCTGCTTGTTTATGCAACTTACCACAGTGCATTACAATTCATATGCAACCTAAAGTCTCACTGTGCCATCACTACAATGTGTCTGAGATTGGATGAAATGTATTCCTCCTGTCTAACAAACACTACACCCAAAGTTATCAGGGTTTGTAATAGACTTATAAAAGGCTGTTTTATAATCCTGACTCATAAGTTATTTAAAAAACAAAATACCAAGCATAAATGACGGTCACCTGCAAGCTGTTGAAAAGTGATATAAAAATAAATGTGAAATAAGAACCTGACAAATAAAAACAAACATCAGTAATGCACCTTGCCAGTCTTGCTGCTGTTCATGTAGGGACTGTTCCACCCACAGTCCTACTACTTGAATAAGCCCACTTTGAACTCGCACAACATTGTACCAAGTGAATTACAGAGTTTATAGCAATAAGTAATTATATGCTTGTCCCAAAAACTATGCAGCCTTGGAAGGAGGGTGGGTAGTCTTTTACCTCTATGTTAATGTTATTTAGGATTAGTTATTTGTACTGCTCAAGCGTTAACTCCTTGGCATTCTTTGTCTGTATGACTAACTCCCCTGTTACTCAGATGATTCTGTATAGGTTGTCTTAGGTATTGTCAGTGGCTGTGCCCCACAAATCACTCTAATATAAATATCCTCCAGGGATGCACTATTTGTGGGGAAGGGAACCAAGTTATGAGAGCCTATTATGCTGCCTGTGCCCTTTGTTGCTAAAAGTAACCACTGCTGTTATTGTTTCGGTTTTATGGGGTTTTTTTTCAGGTACTGATTGCCATGTATGAATGCGAGATTTTTTCAGAGATGCAAGGGAACTCCTCATGTAGGACAGCGTGGATAAAATGAAAATATTTTTTGGTCAGGTGACTGCAAGAGATAGTTGGCATAGGCTACATCAGTTTTGGTCAAGTAACTAACACTACCATATTAGTGTATAGCAAACACATTTGGGAGCTGAGAATTTCTCAAATGATGATGTCCTAATAGGCTGGAAGCCCTATCAGGACTGATAAGAATAACTTAAATCCAAAAAGAATGCAAATGGGGGTTAGCACTGGACTTACAGCTAGCTTATTATGGGAGTTCAGCCTCATGCTAACAAATGTTCATAGGTAAATAATAGGCTAATGACCACCAGGGCCATTATAAGCCTAGTCATGCAACCCATCCTAATTGTGTCCCTATATATCATGGATATTTATTAGGTATGTTAGTTGGGAAGTTTTTAGAGGTTGTCTGGAGGATATGTTAGTCTGGTCATTACTGACTGTCTGTATATCAGAGATATGGAACCAGACCCTATTTACTATCAACTAGTGGTGATATATTATCAAGTACTGGTCCTTTTCTATGTTAGCATCAATGACTATATAGAAAGATTCTGCTGTATTTCTTCATAACATAACATAAGCAGAGGTTATAATCCAAAATGGGAAAGGATGGTGATGAATTGTCAGTAGGGGAGGTTCAAGAAATAAAAACAGAATTTTTTGACACAGATCCTCAAAGAGAATAATTACAACCATAGAGAATGTTATATTCATAAAGTAGCAAAAAAATTCCAAGAACTAAGCCAACATGGGAACAGACAAAGGAGATTTCATCAATAGGGATGACTGCAAGTAGGGTTTCAAAAATTAGGCAAGAGGGTAGGGTTGCCACCTTTTAAGCGGGCCGAAGTGGGACATGGGGGTGTGGGCAGTATGACACTGGCCACACCCTCTACCATGACATCACCACAGCAGCAGTGAAGGAGATGTAGTTAACGACACCACTGAACATGCCCCCATCCCTCCAAAAAATATACACATTTTCACTTTAAAGTACTTGCTGCAAATCATCACTAAAAAGCCACTCGAAAATGAATTATAATGCACAGCAGACCCCATAGACCCCATTTCCCTCCAAACACAGAAATTAAGAAAATAATAAATAATAAACCTATAGCACTAATTTACCTAGCACAAAGATGCAATAAAGAGCATGCCCAACAGCAGCACGGCCATATTCATATTATAATCAAAGCAGTACATTTTAAAATTATTCTGGACTGCATAAAAAATAAGATACACACATTTCCACTTATAAAAGCAAACTATCTTGAAACAGCCATGACAACATGTACTGAGTAGAATACAAAATGCACTATGTTTACCTATGAACACGTCCCCTCAAAAATAAAGTTATACATGCATACACTTTTTCACTTTTAAAAGTAGTTCTTGCAAATCATCACCAAGCAACCACTATAAAAATACCCAGAGCAGTACATCTTAACTTCTTGAAGACAGCATTAAAAAAATAAATTGTACACATTTCCAGCCAAAAAGTGCAAACTGTCCCAAAACATTTCCATCTGTAAACACAAAATACCCTGAAACAGCTACAATAACAACAGAAATATTGTAATTACACTACATTTATTCGTGAAGATTACCCCTACCAGAAATAAAAAAACAACTTCTATACACACATTTTAGCCTTTAAAAATGCTTCCAAATCATCCCAAAACAACCACATGTATAGATTAAATCACACACACACACACACACACACACACACACACACACACACACACACACACACACACACACTTTTTGTACCTTTAAAAACTACTACTTGTAAATCTCAAAACAACCACCACACAGATTTAAATACTGTACAGTGCACCCATTTACCTTTAAACATTAAAAAGTTAAATTGAAATAAAACACAATATTCCCATTTAAAAAAAAACTAGAGCCATAAAATACTATTTGTACTTACTTAACACTACAATCACTCTTCGTTGGGCTAGCTGGCTTCCTTGGCCCTGCTGGAGTGGCTAGCTGGCTGGGTGGGTTCCTTAGCCCTGCTGGTGTGGCTGGCAGGTTTTCCTGGCCTTGCTAGTGTGGCTGGCTGGCTTCCCTGGCCCTGCTGGTGTGACTAGCTGGCTCTGCTGCTCCTGGACTGGTTGGCTTCCTGCTTGCTAGAGTGGCTAGCTGGCTTCCTGACATTGTGCCTGCTGGAGTTGCTGGCTGGCTTCCTGCCTGCTGGACTA
This sequence comes from Protopterus annectens, assembly GCF_019279795.1. Lineage (NCBI taxonomy): Eukaryota > Metazoa > Chordata > Ceratodontiformes > Protopteridae > Protopterus > Protopterus annectens. Next base: position 1,409,812,840 of record NC_056732.1, on the reverse strand, counting down.
GCTGAGTGGCTGGCTCATACCTCTCAACCTCTTAGTGCAAGAAATCTGGACAAAGCTTAACAAAGTAAGGGGACAAAGGACCTAAAATAGTGAAATTTTTAAAATATTGCTCTTGTAAACTTAGAAAGTTGCTTAAATAACAGGATTTGTGTTCACATACATTTTCTGAAGGATTTGAAGTCTGAAACTCAAATCTATGTTATTATTTAGTGACTTCAGTCCTCAGATCATCCCAGTGACTTGCCAGAAAAACACAAATATTATGATGAATAGACCAAAACAATATGAGGAAAAAATCTGGGCATTCTGTGAAAATCTGGAGAGTTGAGAGGTATTGGCTTGCTTGAATGATGGCTTGCTTACTTGCTTGCTGGTTGTTAAAAAAGCAAAAGATAAATCCTGGTGTTCTACGAGGAGCTGTAGAAGTGCTAATAAAAATCCGCTCTACAGCCACGATGTTTGCAGGGCTGTTCCTGGCTGAATCTCCGCCCCCTTCATGAGTTGCAGCCAATTGCTGCATGATTTACAACACTCAGACCTAACAGGGAACGACTGTACCTGCAGGTCTGGGTTGGTCACCATTGGTTTGTTTGTGTCTTTCGGCTTTTCCCGGTTAGGGGTCACCACAGCGGAACTCTGGTCTGCTAATGATTGGCAGTTGATTTTTACATACTGGCTTGCCAGGCCTGATGCACAACCTTCAATGAAGATACGCCCATTCATGCATGTCTCCACGCAGAAGACGCTCTAGCTTAGAATCGAACCAGACAGCATCTTACTGTGAGGCGACAACGCTACCGCAGCACTACCACCATGTCCATTGGTGACATAACCAAATTGCTGTGGACAAACCAGACGTATCTGCAGCTTTTCCATGGTGATTCGGCGCAACTGGAAAGTGAGACTTTTAAAGTCCCAGTGCTTTACGGAGCAGGCAGCAGGATGAGGTAGCTCAACCTGTGAGTGTCCTGCTGATAACAGGATGGGTGGCAACCCTGTAAGAGTGGGCTGGAATTTACTGGAGAAAACTGGTAAAGGAACCAAGGTATTGGGAGCAAATAACTAGAGAGGAAAAAGTAATGCAGTGGGATGAGGCCAAGAAGCCATTTGGACTGCAGGCTAGAGACTTTCTATAAGGATTGATACCAGAGTATAGGCAAAAAGAAAGGGATAGGGGAATCTTACGTGAAAGACCTGCTTTGGTAGAGTTTTTAGTTAAATCTAGAAGAGAAGCTATTGTTAAAAAAGGGATAATGAGCAGGACATATAAAATATTGCACAATAACGATAAGAATCAATCAGAGGAGGTTAGAAAAGATTGGGAAGAGAGAGACTGGAAAAGCATTTACAAGAGATCAATGGGAGGACATATGTATGGCTCCCAAGTCTGCATCAAAGTCTGGAATGTTGAGGGTCTTTTCTTGGAAGTGTTTGTGTAGGTATTTTTATACCCTAAGCAGACTACAAAGAATTTTTCCTCAGGTATACAGCAAACAGTGAAGTATGATAAGGAAGAAAGAGGTAACTGGTCACATGTAATTATTATAGCAATAACCCATGCCTGGGTGTGGGTAATGCGGGATTTACCCACGGTTGGTGTGGTTCGCCCTCGGGACCAAACAAAGACAACCATGGGTAAATCCCGCATTACCCACACCCAGAAGTGGGTTATTGCTATTATACTATGACATCATTTAAGAAAAGAAATAATTACTTTTCTTAAATAATGGCATTGTATAATGCCTCTTTGCTGCCCTTCCGCAGCTGGCTAGTATCCGCGGCAGTTCTGATGTACTGCGCATGCCTATGCAGTACATCAGAGCTGTGGCCAAAAGCAACAGAGAAAGCAAGATCTCCATTGCTTTTTACTGTTTCGCTATGTTAAATGGGTTTAACATAGCGAGACAGCTTTAAAATAAGCAACGGAGATGTCCGTTGCTTATTTTAAAGCTGTCTTGCTATGTTAAACCCATTTAAAAAGCAATGGAGATCTCCATTGCTTTTTAAACCTGTCTCGCTATGTTAAATGGGTTTAACATAGCGAGACAGCTTTAAAATAAACGGAGATCTCCGTTGCTTTTTTTAAACCTGTGTCGCTATGTTAAACTCTTTTAACATAGCGAGACAGTGTTTTAAAAGAGACTTATACTAATGGAAAAAGTCTGTGCGACCGGACCTTTTTCCATTAGTATAAGTTGATTTACAATGTGCACGCTGGCCAATCAGCGTGCATGTTTTGGAATATTAATGGGGGGTCATGGTATAATGCCTTTTATTTACTGGGACTAGGCACTCAGGCTCATTTTCAGTGGAGGTCTGGGGAGAAAAGCTCCATTAGGGTTTAAAAAATTGCAAAGAATTTACAGCAAAAAACATTTCTATGTTATTTATACTCCCATATGTTTTACACTCCCATATGTTTTGGTAGTGTAATAAGTTGGCAGATTTAAAAAAATTTCTACAGAGTACTTGTCAGAAATAGGGTCTATATCATGAAGTCGAAATTTTGTAAGTTTGAAAACCATATGTTCGAACCTACAGAATTTCGAATACGTAAAAAAAAACCAACAAAAAATAAAATAAAGGGTTGTAAGCAGCATGGCATGCCACCCTGCACCCCACATCCCCCGCACTTTAAATATACAAACTCCAAGACCGCACTGCAATGCGGTAAAGGGAATTTTCCCTTTAATGCACTGTAGCACAGTCTCGGAGTTGGTATAATTAAAGAGTTAGGAGTGGGGGGGCACGGGGGCTTGCCCCCTTCTTACAGCTGTCAGGACATTGTTCCCGTTTTTTATTTTTTATTTTTTTGAGTTCAAAGTATGACAACTTCAAACATATGGTCTCGACCATATCACTTTCAAAGTTGTCATACTTCGACTACATGATATAGATCCTCAGAAATATTCGGTAAGTAAATGGCTGTAGTTAAGGAAATGATTCTTTTCGCTGGGACACAGGATTTGAACTGCCTAGATATAATAAGGCCTTACTAAGTTTAATTCTGCTGGCTGCTAAAAAAGCAGTAACAAGTAAATGGAAATCAAAGTCTACACCGACTATATTTGAAGTATTTGTTTGTGTCTTTCGGCTTTTCCCAGTTAGTGGTCGCCACAGCGGAACTCCGGTCCGCTAATGATTGGCAGTAGATTTTTACGTACTGGCTTGCCGAGCCTAATGCACAACCTTCAGTGAAGGAATGCCCATTCATGCATGTCGCCACACAGAAGACGCTGTAACTGAGAATCGAACGGGCAACGTCTAACTGTGAGGCGACAACGCTACCGCAGCACCACCACCGCAGTATTTGAAGTATTAACAGATAAATGAACTGGAAGAGGGATTTTTAGACAGGAGAAGGAGTACGTTAAATAGAAATAGATGGACATTTGAGAAAAATACGTTCAGAATAATGTTCAGGAGAAGGAGGCGAAGTGAGGTTTAAGGAAATGCAGGAATTCAGTAATTTACGTAATACTGGACTGATGATAGTTACAAAAAAAAGGAAAAGATATGTGATGTATAATGTATGCAAATTAAAAAAAATGAAATTTTGGCTTCTCAAACTGCAATGTTCCTTACAGCACACAATTAATGCCAAGTAAATTTGACATTTACACAGATATTTATAGCAGGTGAAATATGATATCTGCTTACTGACAAGTTTTGTACTTTTGCAGTCTCTACATTGTACACAAACTCACACACACAGCAACATTCACATACAAAGAGAAAGACATAAGGGTCCTGATGGAGAGATGAAAAGTCAGCAAGCAAAGGGGAGTAGTAGTGCTGAAATTTAATTCATCCTCAAGTCTTGGTGAGTACCTTCGCAATGTGGACCCTATTTTTCACAAAATCTCACCAAAGCGACACTGATATAGAGACTGTATTTATATAGCATATATCATGGACAGAAGTGAATCAAAAATAAAAAGATAGCTGGGTGCACAAGACCCAGGATAAAAAAGTGCCCAATCCTGTTAGGCGCACTGGTACCAGGACTGGAAATAATGACAGTGTAGAATCCTCAAAATACGGAAACATTCCTAAAATGGGGCCAAGCCAAGCTCTGGGGGAGGATGGCGCCCCTGTTGTAGACGGAAGTAGCAGTACACAAAAATGACAAAAACAGAATGGCCAAAGAAGAGCCATAAAGGCGATAGAGTGGACTATTGAGGATAAGAAAGAAATGATGTATTGTTACTATTATGTAAAAAGCCCAGAATTTCCAGACACAGGATATACAAAACGATTAAGAGAGAAATTAGAGGAAAGAAAAATACTTCCGCAGGAAAAACTGTCAGAAGCTTCAAATAAAAATTTGCGTTCATTAATACAACAGATTTTTGAAAAACAGTATATAGATCAAGCAATTTTAATCTGTTTGGAAAAAGAAGCATCTGAGGTAGTGAGAAAATATAAACAACAAAAGCTAGAGATATTTGAAAAATATAATAAAGAAATATGGACATGGGAAAGAAAGAGAGATTTGATATGGTGCAATATTTATACAAAGGGGAAAGCCAAGTTAACTAATATAGAGAAGGCAGTCTCAAAGATATTTGAAGAGAAATACAGGCAAAGGCATCCAGATATGGGAAATGTCACAATAAAAAAGTTAATATCACAAAGATGTAATGTGGAAAAGAAGATTAGTAAAGCAGAAGTTAAAGAAATAGAAGTTGAAGTTATGGAGTGCCTGCGAAGTGAAGGATTTAATGTAGAAGGTCTAAAACAGACTACATCACAGCAGAATAAGGAAATGCAAGAAGTTCAGGAGACATGTGAAGAAGAAATATGGACATGGGAAAGGAAAAGAGATTTAATATGGCGTAATATTTATGTAAAGGAGAAAGCAAAACTAGCCAATACAAAAAAAGAGCAGCACCAAAGATATTTGAAGAAAAATAGAGGGAAAGGAATCCGGATATGGAAAACTTTACAATACAAAAAATAAGAAGACTAAGAGGAAAAGTAGAAAAAGAGATTAGTAATGGAGAAGTCAAAGAAATAGAAATTGAGGTTATGGAACAGCTGCAAAGAGAAGGATTCAGTGTAGTAAATTGAATACAGAAAGCACCACAACAGGATAAAGCAATGGATATCCAAATTAAGGGGAAACTGGTGGAACAGGAAGCAATTGGTCAGGTGCCATATCAAGATATTTTGGAGCTTTCCACAGGAAACCAGTATAAATGTTCATTTGAAGTTAGAAAGCAAGGAAAGGAACAGGAAACTGTGGAAACTCTGATGCAGTCAATGCTGAGGAGTGATAGGCCAGTGAGTTCCCACATGACAAAGCAGCAGATGACACAGGATGAAATTGAAGAGAATGTGCCACAGGAAGATGCTATAGAACTTTCTGTAGAATGCCCGCAGGAAATGGAAAACAAGGGATGTGCCCTCAGTATGGAAGAAAATGAGTTAAGAGAAGAGTTGCTTGATTTAATAGACAAAGACAGATATGTCAAGATCAATGAGAGAAATAGACTGCAGAAGGTTAATAAAACCCCAAAAGTCAGAAGCTTGATAAAACAAACAAACAAACACAGTAATTAGGACTGTCCATAGAGATCCATGCGATATAACAGAAGTAAACAGAATATATTACTGTGCTGCTAAATTAATAACTGATAAAGTTCTACCACAGGAACATAGGGTAGCGAGGGAAAAGAGGGGGCAAAAGTGAATACCATCACGAAAATATCAAATAGAGAAAACTATAAAGCAGCTAAGATAAGAAATGTCATTGTTAGAAGATTATAGAAGAGGGAATAGATCAACAAAAATACTAAGAAAGATAGATGTGATAAAAGCAATGTGCAGTATTAGACTAGACCAGGATCTATTATGCACTATTGGAGATAACAAACTAAAAATTTCAAAACAGGTGGAAAGAGTTAGAAGATACGAAGATAAATATAAGGGAAAAGCACAAAATAAGCAAGTTATTGATGACCCAAAAAAGTTTTATAGAGAATTAGGAAATAAGGTAAAAGGAATTGAAAGACCGCCAAATAAAGAGGAAGTAGATACATTTTGGAGAAGTATCTATGAAGATCCTGTGGAACATAACAAAGATGCTAAATAGATAGAAGAAGTAAAAGAAAGAATAAGAAGTTTAAAGGTATAGGGTATGAAATGGGATGAAATAACAGCCAGAGAGATTGAAACAAAGTTGAGAAAAGCCTCTAACTGGAAAACCCCAGGCCCAGATGCAGTACCTAACTTTTGGCTTAAAGTATTAACTTCTTTGCACTAGGATTTAGCCATGAGTAAGAACTATTTATATGCGCACCCCAAACACACACTGCACTGGTTAATAACAGGAAAAACAATGCTCTTACTGAACCTGCAAGCTACCCTAAAAATTATAGACCAATAACTTGTCTTCCAACAACGTATAAACTATACACGGGAATTGACTCCGACAGAATTTATAGTCATTTAGAAGAAAACTCAATTATGGCAGTAAAAAGTCATATGGTGCAAAGTATCACTTGTTGTTAAACAAAGTTATAGTGGAGAACTTTACAACAAAAGGAAGAAACTTTTGCAGAAAAGAGGAAAATCCCAGGATGCAAAAAACTCCCTTACTAGCCTCAGTAAGAAACTGAGATGCCTCATAAAATCCTCCAAAGCTAGTTACGAAAATAAAATTGCCAAAGATTCCAAAGACAACCACAAAGCATTCTATAACTATGTCAAGAATCTAAATGGCAATGCTCAGATCTGCTCTGAGCTAAAACAGAATGGCATTAAATATACTGATCCGAAGGATATTGCCAATATCCTGGCAGATCGATTCAGTGCCAACTTCACGCCCCTCTCACCCCCTAAATGGCCCATCTCAATACCGGAAGATTGCCAAATTCCAGTAATAATAGCCACCCAGGTACAAAACGCACTCTCTAAAGCCAAGAATACAGCATCCATGGGATCAGATGACATCCCGGGCTGTGTACTACATGAACTACAATATGAACTGGCACCTCACCTAAGTGACTTGTTTAATCATAGCCTCACCTCAGGTTTCGTGCCCACTGAGTGGTGCAGAGCTACAGTTATCCCAATCCACAAGGGGGGATCCACCTTGGATCCCGGAAACTACTGTCCCATCAGTCTGACAAGCCTTATCTGCAAGGCCATGGAGCGTATTATCATGGAACTTATAAACAAAGACATTGGCAACCTTCAAACACTGGACCCCACCCAGTTTGGGTTTGTGAAGGGCCGATCTTGTCTCCTGAACCTGATTGACTTCTTTGAATCAGTCTCCAGAGCCATGGACAAGGGTAAGGTGGTCCACACAGCCTATCTAGACCTTGCCAAGGCCTTTGACACCATTCCCCCACTCTGGAATCATAGATAAACTTACTAAGTTGGGCATTAATCCCTATGTCACCCAGTGGGTTGCTAAATGGCTTACTGATAGAACCCACACTGTAAAAGTAGCCGACTCCAAATCCAGCTCCAGACAAGTGACAAGTGGAGTACCTCAGGGTTCAGTCCTGGGGCCGCTCTTGTTTGGCATCTACTTCTCTGAAGTACAGGTCAACACTAAGGGACTCTGGCTAACAAAGTTTGCAGATGACTGCAAACTGGGAGCCATTATTGAATCCAAAATGATGTGGATACTCTACAAAAGGGCCTTACAGAAACAGATGCTTGGTGCCAGAGCCATGGGCTCAAGCTCAATGCCAAGAAATGTATTGTTATCCCTTTGGGAAAAAACATGTATCCATGAATTACCATATAGGTGGCAGTACACTAAACACAGAAAGTGTGATAAGAGACTTAGGGACACAGGTGGACAGTGGTCTCACCTTCGATAACCACATCGCCACAACAGTCAGGAAATCCTTCTATGTGGCACACCTCATCACGAAGAGCTTTTCATCCAGAAAAAAGGAGGTCATTGTCCCACTGTACTCATCCCTCATTAGACCCATTATAGAATACAATGCCCCATTTGGTATGTACCTCTCAAGACATCTGCAACAACTGAAAGGCCTCAGAAATACCTCACTAAAAGAATCACAGGCCTAAAGCAGATGCCCTACACTGACCGCCTTAAAAAACTCCAGCTATACTCTGTCGCATATCGTCTACTCAGAGGCGATCTCTGCTTAACATACAAGGCCATGTCAAAGCCAGAGCTGTTGGACATGCTACACTTAAAGAAATCCCAATCCCTCAGAGCTACACGCTCCAGGGATCTAAACCTTGTCATCACAATAAACAAAACATGCTGGAGGGATAGGTTCCTGACCCAGAGACTCCCCAGACTCTGGAATAGATTGCCCATACATGTCAAGCAGAGTGCCTCTTTGGACCTCTTCAAGAGGAACCTTGACGATTGGATGGAAGAAAGGAAATTCACCCCAGGGATCACGTCAGTCGCCCTGCTAGACAGGGGTCCAGGAAAGTAAATAATGTGGGAAGAAATAGCCAGGGAATTGTTATGGCTAGGCTTGTATAGGCCCTAGGGCTGATAGCCTAGTACCAACCTATGAACCTAAGGGGAAGAATCTAAGTATGGCATGGATTGACTACAAAAAAGCATTTGATAGTATCCCACATTCATGGATAAAAGAGTGCTTAAAATGTATAAGATACACCCTACACTGATTGACTACATTACAGTAACAATGAAACAGTGGCAGACCACTTTGCAATTAAGGCATAATAAAGGACAGATTATTATCCCAAGGAAAAAAAATTCAAAGGGGAATATTCCAGGATGACTCTGTCACCGTTGCTATTCTGCCTTGCCATTAATCCATTAAGCTGTTTACTTAACAACTTAGGCCATGGCTACAATTTGGCTCCTAGAAAACAACAGTCTAATGACTTCTCATCTTCTCTTTGTTGATGATTTAAAACTGTATAGCTCATCAGATGAGGAACTGAAAGCACAGCTGCAGGTTGTCAAAACTTTTTCAGATGATACTGGAATGTCATTTGGCCTTGATAAATTTGCAAAAGCAACCTTTAAAAAAGGAAAACTGCAGGACCAGGAAAACATCAGTTTGGGACAAGAATGTGATATAAAAGAACTTGAGCAAGAAGGAATGTATAAATATGTGGGAATTGATGAAGGATCAGCAATAAAACATGAACAAATGTGAATAAAACTCAGTAAGGAGTACTTTAGAAGACTTAAATTAATCCTGAAAACAGCATTAACATCTAGGAATAAGATCCAAGCTATAAATCAATTTGGTCTTCCTGTCCTAACTTATAGTTTTGGAGTGATTGACTGGCCCCAAAAAGTGTTGGATAGACTGGATATTAAAACAAGAAGGATGCTTCATGCTTACCAAATGATTTATAAAAATCAGTGTATACCAAGATTATATATTCCCTGTTCTGAAGGAGGAATGGGCCTCCTTGAAATTGATTACATGTTTAGATCTGCAATCATGGGACTCCACACATGTTTACTGACCTCACAAGATCCAAATATAGTGAAAGTTTTGAAACATGAGGAGAATTATAATGCACAGCAGACCCCATAGACCCCATTTACCTCCAAACACAGAAATTAAGAAAATAATAAATAATAAACCTATAGCACTAATTTACCTAGCACAAAGATGCAATAAAGAGCATGCCCAACAGCAGCACGGCCATATTCATATTATAATCAAAGCAGTACATTTTAAAATTATTCAGGACAGCATAAAAAATAAGATACACACATTTCCACTTATAAAAGCAAACTATCTTGAAACAGCCATGACAACATGTACTGAGTAGAATACAAAATGCACTATGTTTACCTATGAACACGTCCCCTCAAAAATAAAGTTATACATGCATACACTTTTTCACTTTTAAAAGTAGTTCTTGCATCACCAAGCAACCACTATAAAAATACCCAGAGCAGTACATCTTAACTTCTTGAAGACAGCATTAAAAAAAATAAATTGTACACATTTCCAGCCAAAAAGTGCAAACTGTCCCAAAACATTTCCATCTGTAAACACAAAATACCCTGAAACAGCTACAATAACAACAGAAATATTGTAATTACACTACATTTATTTGTGATGATTACCCCTACCAGAAATAAAAAAACAACTTCTATACACACAGTTTAGCCTTTAAAAATACTTCCAAATCATCCCAAAACAACCACATGTATAGATTAAATCACACATGCACACACACACACACACACACACACACACACACACACACACACACACACACACACACACACACTTTTTGTACCTTTAAAAACTACTACTTGTAAATCTCAAAATAACCACCACACAGATTTAAATACTGTACAGTGCACCCATTTACCTTTAAACATTAAAAAGTTAAATTGAAATAAAACACAATATTCCCATTTTTAAAAAAACTAGAGCCATAAAATACTATTTGTACTTACTTAACACTACAATCACTCTTCGTTGGGCTAGCTGGCTTCCCTGGCCCTGCTGGAGTGGCTAGCTGACTGGCTGACTTCTCTGACCATGCTGGAGTGGCTAGCTGGCTAGGTGGGTTCCTTAGCCCTGCTGGTGTGGCTGGCGGGTTTTCCTGGCCCTGCTGGTGTGGCTGGCTGGCTTCCCTGGCCCTGCTGGTGTGGCTAGCTGGCTCTGGTGCTCCTGGACTGGTTGGCTTCCTGCTTGCTAGAGTGGCTAGCTGGCTTCCTGACATTGTGCCTGCTGGAGTCGCTGGCTGGCCTCCTGCCTGCTGGACTAGCTGAGTAGCTGGCTCATACCTCTCAACCTCTTAGTGCAAGAAATCTGGACAAAGCCTAACAAAATAAGGGGACAAAGGACCTAAAATAGTGAAATTTTTTAAATATTGCTCTTGTAAACTTAGAAAGTTGCTTAAATAACAGGATTTGTGTTCACATACATTTTCTGATGGATTTGAAGTCTGAAACTCAAATGTATGTTATTATTTAGTGACTTCAGTCCTCAGATCATCCCAGTGACTTGCCAGAAAAACACAAATATTATGATGAATAGACCAAAAAAATATGAGGAAAAAATCTGGGCATTCTGTGAAAATTTGGAGAGTTGAGAGGTATTGGCTTGCTTGAATGATGGCTTGCTTACTTGCTTGCTGGTTGTTAAAAAGGCAAAAGATAAATCCTGGTGTTCTACGAGGAGCTGTAGAAGTGCTAATAAAAATCCGCTCTACAGCCACAATGTTTGCAGGGCTGTTCCTGGCTGAATCCCTGCCACCTTCATGAGTTGCAGCCAATTGCTGCATGATTTACAACACTCAGACCTAACAGGGAACAACTGTACCTGCAGGTCTGAGTTGGTCACCATTGGTTTTTTTGTGTCTTTTGGCTTTTCCCGGTTAGGGATCGCCACAGCGGAACTCTGGTCCGCTAATGATTGGCAGTTGATTTTTACGTACCGGCTTGCCAGGCCTGATGCACAACCTTCAACGAAGGTACGCCCATTCACGCATGTCTCCACGCAGAAGACGCTCTAGCTTAGAATCGAACCAGACATCGTCTTACTGTGAGGCAACAACGCTATCACAGCACTACCACCGCATCCATTGGTGACGTAACCAAATTGCTGTGGACAAGCCAGATGTATTTGCAGCTTTTCCATGGTGATTCGGCGCAACTGAAAAGTGGGACTTTTAAAGTCCCAGTGCTTTACAAAGCAGGCAGCGGGATGAGGTAGCTCAACCTGTGAGTGTCCTGCTGATAACAGGATGGGTCGCAACCCTGTAAGAGGGGGTTGGAATTTACTGGAGAAAACTGGTAAAGGAACCAAGGTATTGGGAGCAAATAACTAGAGAGGAAAAAGTAATGCAGTGGGATGAGGTCAAGAAGCCATTTGGACTGTAGGCTAGAGACTTCCTTTAAGGACTGATACCAGAGTATAGGCAAAAAGAAAGGGATAGGGGAATCTTACGTGAAAGACCTGCTTTGGTAGAGTTTTTAGTTAAATCTAGAAGAGAAGCTATTGTTAAAAAAGGGATAATGAGCAGGACATATAAAATATTGCACAATAACAATAAGAATCAATCAGAGGAGGTTAGAAAAGATTGGGAAAAGAGAGACTGGAAAAGCATTTACAAGAGATCAATGGGAGGACATATGTATGGCTCCCAAGTCTGCATCAAAGTCTGGAATGTTGAGGGTCTTTTCTTGGAAGTGTTTGTGTAGGTATTTTTATACCCTAAGCAGACTACAAAGAATTTTTCCTCAGGTATACAGCAAACAGTGAAGTATGATAAGGAAGAAAGAGGTAACTGGTCACATGTAATTATTATAGCAATAACCCACGCCTGGGTGTGGGTAATGCGGGATTTACCCACGGTGGGCGTGGTTTGGTCCCGAGGGCAAAGCCCAAGGGACCAAACAAAGACAACCGTGGGTAAATCCCGCATTACCCACACCCAGAAGTGGGTTATTGCTATTATACTATGACATCATTTAAGAAAAGAAATAATTACTTTTCTTAAATAATGGCATTGTATAATGCCTCTTTGCTGCCCTTCCGCAGCTGGCTAGTATCCGCGGCAGTTCTGATGTACTGCGCATGCCTATGCAGTACATCAGAGCTGTGGCCAAAAGCAACGGAGAAAGCAAGATCTCCGTTGCTTTTTACTGTTTTGCTGTGTTAAATGGGTGTAACATAGCGAGACAGCTTTAAAATAAGCAACGGAGATCTCCATTCCTTATTTTAAAGCTGTCTCGCTATGTTAAACCCATTTAACATAGCGAGACAGGTTTAAAAAAAAAGCAACGGAGAAAGCAAGATCTCCATTGCTTTTTACACACTGTGTCGCTATGTTAAAGGAGTTTAACATAGCGAGACAGCTTTAAAAAAAAGCAACGGAGATCTCCGTTGCTTTTTTTAAACCTGTGTCGCTATGTTAAACTCTTTTAACATAGTGAGACAGTGTTTTAAAAGAGACTTATACTAATGGAAAAAGTCCGTGCGACCGGACCTTTTTCCATTAGTATAAGTTGATTTACAACGTGCACGCTGGCCAATCAGCGTGCACGTTTTGGAATATTAATGGGGGGTCATGGTATAATGCCTTTTATTTACTGGGATGGTCCGACTAGGCACTCAGGCTCATTTTCAGCGGAGGTCTGGGGAGAAAAGCTCCATTAGAGTTTAAAAAATTGCAAAGAATTTACAGCGAAAAACATTTCTATGTTATTTATGCTCCCATATGTTTTACACTCCCATATGTTTTGGGAGTGTAATAAGTTGGCAGATTTTAAAAATTTTCTACAGAGTACTCTGTCAGAAGTAGGGTCTATATCATGTAGTCGAAATTCTGTAAGTTTGAACACCATATGTTCGAACCTAAATGTTCGAACTTACAGAATTTCGAATACGTAAAAAAAAAACAACAAAAAATAAAATAAAGGGTTGTAAGCAGCGTGGCATGCCACCCTGCACCCCACATCCCCCGCTCTTTAAATATACAAACTCCAAGACCACACTGCAATGCGGTAAAGGGAATTTTCTCTTTAATGCACTGTAGCACAGTCTCGGAGTTGGTATAATTAAAGAGTTGGGAGTGGGGGGGGGGCTTTCCCCCTTCTTACAGCTGTCAGGACATTGTTCCCGTTTTTTATTTTTTATTTTTTTGAGTTCAAAGTATGACAACTTCAAACATATGGTCTCGACCATATCACGTTCGAAGTTGTCATACTTTGACTACATGATATAGAGCCTCAGAAATATTCGGTAAGTAAATGGCTGTAGTTAAGGAAATGATTCTTTTGGGCTGGGACACAGAATTTGAACTGACTAGATATAATAAGGCCTTATTAAGTTTAATTCTGCTGGCTGCTAAAAAAGCAGTAACAAGTAAATGGAAATCAAAGTCTAAACCGACTATATTTGAAGTATTAAATATTATAAAACAGATAAATGAACTGGAAGAGGGATTTTTAGACAGGAGAAGGAGCAAGTTACATAGAAATAGATGGACATTTGAAAAAAATACGTTCAAAATAATGTTCAGGGGAAGGAGGCGAAGTTAGGTTTAAGGAAATGCAGGAATTCAGTAATTTATGTAATACTGGACTGATGATAGTTACAAAAAAAAAGGAAAAGATATGTGATGTATAATGTATGTAAATTAAAAAAAATGAAATTTTGGCTCCTCAAACTGCAATGTTCCTTACAGCACACAATTAATGCCAAGTAAATTTGACATTTACACAAATATTTATAGCAGGTGAAATATATCTGCTTACTGACAAGTTTTGTACTTTTGCAGTCTCTACCTTGTACACAAACTCACACACACAGCAACATTCACATACAAAGAGAAAGACATAAGGGTCCTGATGGAGAGATGAAAAGTCAGCAAGCAAAGGGGAGTAGTATTGCTGAAATTTAATTCATCCTCAAGTCTTGGTGAGTACCTTCGCGAGGTGGACCCTGTTTTTCACAAAATCTCACCAAAGCGACACTGATATAGAGACTGTATTTATATAGTGTATATCATGGACAGAAATTAATCAAAAATAAAAAGATAGCTGGGTGCACAAGACCCAGGATAAAAAAGTGCCCAATCCTGTTAGGCGCACTGGTACCAGGACTGGAAAAAAATGACAGTGTAGAATCCTCAAAATACGGAAACATTCCTAAAATGGGGCCAAGCCAAGCTCTGGGGGAGGATGGCGCCCCTGTTGTTGACGGAAGTAGCAGTCCACAAAAATGACAAAAACAGACTGGCCAAAGAAGAGCCATAAAGGCGATAGAGTGGACTATTGAGGATAAGAAAGAAATTATGTATTGTTACTATTATGTAAAAAGCCCAGAATTTCCAGACACAGGGTATACAAAACAATTAAGAGAGAAATTAGAGGAGAGAAAAATACTTCCGCAGGAAAAACTGTCAGAAGCTTCAAATAAAAATTTGTGTTCATTAATACAACAGATTTTTGAAAAACAGTATATAGATCAAGAAATTTTAATCTGTTTGGTAAAAGAAGCATCTGAGGAAGTGAGAAAATATAAACAACAAAACCTAGAGATATTTGAAAAATATAATAAAGAAATATGGACATGGGAAAGAAAGAGAGATTTGATACGGTGCAATATTTATGCAAAGGAGAAAGCCAAGTTAACTAACATAGAGAAGGCAGTTTCAAAGATATTCGAAGAAAAATACAGGCAAAGGCATCCAGATATTAAAACAAGAAGGATGCTTCATGCTTACCAAATGATTTATAAAAATCAGTGTATACCAAGATTATATATTCCCTTTTCTGAAGGAGGAATGGGCCTCCTTGAAATTGGTTACATGTATAGATCTGCAATCATGGGACTCCACACATGTTTACTGACCTCACAAGATCGAAATATAGTGAAAGTTTTGAAACATGAAGAGAATAAATCTAAGATGACGTCTCTGCTTAATTTCGCAGAAGCATATTGACGTCAAGCAGGAATGGTAATCAAACCAGAAGTGGGTAAAAAACAGGCAGCAACTGAATGTGCCAAAAAGCAAAAGAAAGAATATAAGGGGAAGGACCAGATGAGAAAGCAAGAAATGTGGAATAAGCATAAATATAGCTGCAAGTATAGAAAACTTCTGGAAGAGCCTGATGTTGATCAAGAACACATGCAGGAATGGTTAAAGAGAGGCAAATTCAAACCAAGAAATGAAAGGTTAATATTGGCAGCCCAAGACAGTGGGCTACGTACACGCTGGTTTACAAAGTCCATTGAACATGTGGGAGAAACAGACATATGTAGATTTTGTAAAACCGAATTGGAAACAGTCACTTACCTTGTTGCTCATTGCGATGCACTAATGGCAGAGGAACTGTATACTGACAGGCATAATAATGTGGTGAGACTGTTACAGTGGAGATTGTGCAAATATTATGGTATTGAAGTGGCTGAAAAACACTGGAAACATGAGCCACAAAGAATCACAGAAAATGATGAAGTTTATATCACATGGGATCACCCAATACCAACAGTTCAAAAGACAGATGCTAGAAAACTGGATATAGTGGTCCAAGAAAAAAAGACAAAAGTAGCATTGATCATTGAAATTGCCACACCCAGTGACTACAGTGTCTTGCATACAGAGAGACACAAAGTCATAAAATACATGGATCTGCAGGCAGAAATGAGAGCCATGTGGAAGAAAGATACCCAGACAGTTCCAATAGTAGTAGGAGCAACAGGTCTTATAAAAAAGAAATTTACAATCGCATTGTATGAGGAAGTCAGGAGTGTCAGAAAAGTATGTAAGAGTGGTACAGGATATGTACGAGGGTAGTGGTACAGGGGTGAGGTCTGCGGTGGGTGTGACGGATGCGTTTAAGGTGGAGGTGGGGTTACATCAAGGATCAGCTCTGAGCCCTTTCTTATTTGCAATGGTGATGGACAGGTTGACAGACGAGATCAGACAGGAGTCCCCGTGGACTATGATGTTTGCAGATGACATTGTGATCTGTAGTGAGAGTAGGGAACAGGTGGAGGAGACCCTGGAGATATGCTCTAGAGAGAAGAGGAATGAAGGTCAGCAGGACTAAGACAGAATATATGTTTGTGAGTGAGAGGGAGGATAGAGGAATGGTGAGGATGCAAGGAGTAGAGGTGGCGAAGGTGGATGAGTTTACATACTTGGGGTCAATAGTTCAGAGTAATGGTGAGTGTGGAAGAGAGGTGAAGAAGAGAGTACAGGCAGGATGGAGTGGGTGGAGAAGAGTGTCAGGAGTGATTTGTGACAGATGAGTACCTGTAAGAGTGAAAGGGAAGGTCTACAAGAGGGTAGTGAGACCAGCTATGTTATATGGGTTGGAGACAGTGGCACTGACAAAAAGGCAGGAGTTTGATCTGGATGTGGTAGAATTAAAGATGTTAAGATTTGTACTGGGTGTGACGAGGGTGGACAGGATTAGGAATAAGTATATTAGAGGGTCAGCCCAGGTTGGAAGGTTTGGAGACAAAGCCAGAGAGGCATGATTACGTTGGTTTGGACATGTTCTGAGGAGGGATGCTGAGTATATTGGGAAAAAGATGCTAAGGATGAAGCTACCAGGTAACAGGAAAAGAGGAAGGCCTAAGATAAGGTTTATGGATGTGATGAGAGAGGACATGCAGGTGGTTGGTGTGACAGAGCAAGATGCAGAGGACAGGAAGAAATGGAAACAGGTGATCTGCTGTGGCGACCCCTAACGGGAACAGCCAGAAGAAGATGATGATGATGATCAATTCATGCAACACCATACGAATTGCATAAGGAGTCATTACTGGCACATTGTGGGTGCTGTGAAGAGCACTTTTGGCTGACATCAATGAGTGAAACAATATTAATTTCACGAACTTTAATCATATTTTGACTTAGGAATGGGGTCCATTCCCGTCATGGTATTAGAAACCCAAAAGACTTGGAGAAATTAAAAAAGAAAGACATAATTTCAATGTACTTGCAGACTTCCATTTCCTTCTGACAAACACTCATAGTGAGAACCTTTTAACATATTCACAGACAGCCTGGATGAGACTCCATCCTTATCTGGGGAAGTATTTTAAATTTTTGTAGTACATAAGTGCATATGCGCACACGCGCGCATACACACACACACACCCCAGTAAAAATTAAGCCATTTTACTTCTGAGTAATAAGAGTCAAGGCAGTCCATCTCCTAGTTCTGTGACTTGTCACTAAACATTGCACTGATTTCTCAAAAGTTTAGAAGCAAAGCTAAGGAAGACCTCACCAGATTTACAATTCTGCCTCAGCTCTTAGTATGTACGTATTCCTTGTCTATAACTATTTTTGAATCAAACACTAGATCCAATATTCAGGGACAGAGACAGCTAGTATAAACAACATAGGGCTACTACAGTCAGTTTCCCTAGAGTTGCACTAAGCAACTCTTAACTCCAGTTTCATAGATCTGCTCCAGTTACAGTTACCAGTACTGACTGCTGTGTTTTGTGACACAAATTAATTAATTGTCAGAAACTGCAATTGACCTCTGAAAGTCAATCTATCTCCAGCTTCTTGTAATCACAGCACTAAAATGTTTTTGTAATGTAACTTCCTGTCTGACTAAAATGTGCCCCTATCCCCATTATTAATATTTATAACAAATAACTATAAAATAAGAGCAAGAAGAGCGGCCTCTAAACAAGTAAAGAGGTAGACTGCCAAATCCAGCATTCACTTCACAAATGCTATGAATCACTGGAGGCTACCATACATCTGGAATAGGTTTCCCTTGGCATTGTACCAGAGTAACAGGGGTTATTTGTTTACAGTCATGATAACCTCTCAAGTTTATTTTTTTTGCTTGATAACACTAAGTTAATTTTAACTTCAGAAACTGTCATTTTGAACAGGTTGCTACTTAGATGTAGATTGCTATTTTAATTTGTACTGCTGCTTTTGAGATGTACATTTTTGTTCTGATTAAAAATTACTTAATAAAATATTTTTGACAAAAAGATGTGTGTTGTGTGCATGAGTGACAAAATCAACATGACTGTTAAGCTTCTTGAAGGCTAATAATAGGCTCATTACTTGTTTAGAGGCCCCTCTTCTTGCTCTTATTTTATAGTTATTTGTACTTGTACTTTTATTTTTATTGGACTGCTATCTTTACTGTAATCTGTTTCATGGAGCTTTTCTCCCTGGGCCTCCACTGAAAATGGGCTCTCGAGGCCCAGTGGACTTCCTCGGTAATCAAACTGGAAATAAACAAATAAATAGATAAATAATAGGTTGAAAGCTTGAGTCAGTATCTTAGGAACCATGTTTTACTGTGTGCTTATTAGATCTGTTTAGCATATTTTGCAGTTGCACTGACAGAGGCATACAGCAATGACATTTGGCCCCTGAGTCAGCTTTTTTTTTTCTGCTTACATTTAAGGGTTTCCTGTTGGTAGAGAAAAGTATGAAATGACTAGTTACCACTTACCACCTGTCCCCTTTTCTGCAAGATTTCTAGTGAAGACACCCATGTCTTCTAAAAATGGCAAATGTGCTGATACTTTTTTGGTACTTACATATTATCGCAACCAGATTCCGAAGACGGCAAGCAGCTCATTTTCAAGCCGTACCACAATTAAGGCAGATTGGAACAAATGTGACTTTCAAATGATGAGCACTCATTTAAATCTGGACAAAGTAGCTACACTGCTAACTACAAAATGACATTCAAAACCAATTCAAACGTCACTTCACAACACCTGGCATGATTGTGCAAACACAACTGCTAGCCTACCTATCTCATCTTTAAGTCAATGTTATGACAACATTACATCGAATACTGCCAAATGCCCTGGACCTTGTGTGTGGCTTTTCAGCACAGTAACCTCACTCCATGTGTAAATAAATCATATGTCACACCATGGACACAAGATGCAGTCCTGCTGCTTGGTTTTGTTTGTCTGAATCTAGTAGCAGACATAAAGGCGAGCTGAACTATGCCCTGCTCACGCCAGTCTCTCTAAATGACAAGCCAGCATTGATACGTATAATCACTTTAGCAATAGTCCTAAACTAGTACGCTGAACACACACACACACACACGCGCGTGCAAATATAAGGGCAAGATCTCACACGTGTAACAGTGGCAGACATGCACACATCATGTCTTTTCTACAAACCCTTGACCATGAAACCTAAATCCCTGTCTTTCCCACTCATCACAATAAACTAACAGCCTACAGTTCCAGTGCAAAGCACAACGCAGACACAAAGCGGGAAAGGGCGCTACTCAGGAAGAGGAATTTTATCGTTGTTCCTCTTTCTACATCTCAAAACCAAAGTGACAGAATACTACTTAACACTTTACACACCCCGTTTTACTCAGTCATTTCGCGATCACATTACAAATTATACCAGGTTGCAAATCTAGTTGCAGTAATATGTAAGTACCCTTTTTTTTTGGGGGGGGGGGGTTAATTTCTTAAAAATACTGTAGAAAACTACAATATTATATTTAAAACATATTTTACAGTGTAAGGAGGGCAAATAAAATGTTACAATGTAGTCTTTATTTACAGCTGCAAGACCTGTCGGGAAAAATTAATGAAGTGGAGTTTTCACAGTAACATGGATTTGCGTACAGAAATTAAAAGAGGACCCATGCATCGCATGCTAACGTGGATTCACATGCAGTAGTTAAACTAACTAAACTAGCTGTTCTTGTTCTCTTATTGCTCTGTGTTACAGGAGTTATTGCTGCCACTGCTCCATTTGTACTGCCATGTTTTACAAGAGTTATGCTCCCGCTGCTCCGTTGGTGCTGCCAGAGCCAGTCATGTCGGTAAGGAGAGTTTTGTTCTTTTATTTGCAGGAGTTATGCTGCCCCCCCCCCCAAGTGTGGATCATTGCTTGACATTTGAGAGTTGCCCAAATCATTGCTGCCATGCCTGCTGCCCAGTGCTGATATTGCTGCCAGAGAATTTGCGTGTGGGTGTCTGCATCTGCCAGAGTGTGTGTGTGAGTGTCTAGAGTTGCCCAGATCATTGCTGCCATGCCTGCTGCCCTGTGCTGATATTGCTGCCAGAGAGTTTGTTGTGTGGGTGTCCACATCTGACAGAGTGTGTGTGTGGGTGTCTGCATCTGCCAGAGAGTGTGGGTGGGTATGAGTGTCTGCATCTGCCAGAGTGTGTGTGTGTGTGTGTGTGTGTGTGTGTGTGTGTGTGTGTGTGTGTGTGTGTGTGTGTGTGTGTGTGTGTGTGTGTGTGTGTGTGTGTGTGTGTCAGAGAGTGTATGGGTGTCTGCATCTGCCAGAGAGTGTGGGTGTCTGCGTCTGCCAGAGATTGTGTGTGTGGGTGTCTGCACGTGTGTGTGTAGGTGTCTTTATGTGTGTGTGGGTGTGTGCCTCCATGTGTGTGTGGGTGTCTGTCTGCATGTGTGGATGGGTGTCTGCATGTGTGGGTGGGTGTCTGCATATGTATGTGTGTGGATGGGTGTCTGCATGTGTGTCTGGGTGTCTGCATGTGTGTGTGGGTATCTGCGTGTGTGTGGGTGTTTGCATGTGTATGGGTGGGTGGGTGTCTGTATGTGTGTCTGCATGTAGGTGGGCGTCGGTGTGTGGGTGTCTGCACATATGTGTGTGGGTGGGTGGGTGTCTGCATGTGATGTCTGTCAGTGTGTGTGTGTGTGTGTGTGTGTGTGTGTGTGTGTGTGTGTGTGCGTGTGTGAAAATACCCTGTTAGGTATACGTACTGGTTAATGTTATTCAGGCTCAAACCTTGTACTTTTGGTACAAGAAACAAGAGCCTGCATTCTCTACTCATACCACCACTTGTGATTCAGGGAGTTGAGTCCATTTCAACTGTCCAGATTTTCACAGAATATTTGGCTCATACTTTGGTCTGTTTCTCTTACATTTTGTGGTTTTCTGGCAAATCAGCGAGAACTGAATTCACTAAATAATGACAGCCCTTTAAGTTTCAGTTTCCTATCTTTCAGGAAACACATGGTAACACAAAATACTTTATTTTAGCAACTCTCTAAGATTATACAAGCAATATTTAAAATGTGTCCCTGTTTTTGGGCCACTGCCCCCCCCCCCCCAAAAAAAAATAAATGTTGGCTTTTTCAAGGTTTTTTTGTGCTGTGAAGTTGAGAGATTTAGTTGTGTGTCAAGTGTATTTTACAAGGAGCTGAGAGCTTCAGGGAAAAAGAAGTTTAGTGCTCCGTATGGTAAGTTGTTTACATTGTTAGTAGCACAACAGGTACACTTGCTTTTGACGCAGAAGGCTGTGGGTTATACTCCTACAATATGCAGCTGGATCGCTGATACTGTACTGTGATTTAAAGGGAGTTGATGCTGCAGTCTTATGAACATCCTCATTTGGAGTATGAACTTTTTAGTTTGTCATCCATTCCCCATTGCAAAATTACTAGCTTATCATTTTTTAATGTAACATAGGCAATTCATTCTTCAAGGACAACAGCCACTTTATTTGTAGATGAAACAATGAAATATAATGTTGTTTGCTAGCAGCAACCACTTCATTAGTTACAGATTCCTTTAATGTGGACTTATTTAGATGACTTACTTCTTCAGAGATTTAGCATATTTACCGATATTGGTGGATTGTAATGATAGAAGTTTGAGTGGCCTTTTATGGTTGCAATTTTCTGAAAATGGTAATTTTGTCATTATTGGTTCATATCTTTTGTTTCATTGCTTACTATAAGACTGTTTGAAACTACAAATTTAAAATACATTCTAACAAGTGGTGCTGTATTATACAAGGAATCTAATTTAATACAAACAGGCTAATACAATCAGGAAGGTGAATCAAAGAACGCATACATGTATGCTTGCTCACAGGATGCAGGAGATCAAAATAGAGGAAGAGACCAGTCACCAATGGAGTCCCGCAGAACTCGGTGCTGAGACTTTTTCTGTTTAGCATATACATCTCAAAAGTAAAAGGAAATACCAAAGGGCTTTGGCTGACTAAGTCTGAGATGATTGCAAGCTAAGAGCAGTTATTGACTCTCCAGATGACTTAGCCATCATGCAGGAAGGTTTGTCTCAAACAATAACTGGTGCCAGAATCATGAATTGAAACTAAACACCAAGAAATACATTATCATACCCTTTGAGAAGTCATCTACTCCAGGGAACTGCCAAATTGATGATGCCCCCTGAGAACTGACCCAGTTGTTTAGCATTTGGGAACTTGTGTGTACAGTGACCTAACTTTTGACCAATATGTGCCCAGAGTCATAAGAAAGTCTTTCTATATTGCACACCTTATAATCAAATTGATTGTGACTAGATCTAGAGATGTTATTGTCCCCCTTTACAAAGCCCTCATTAGGTCAATCATTTTGTATAATGCCCACTTTGGCATGTATCTGTCCAGACCCATGCAACAATTGGAATACCCACAGAGATACCTTACTAAAAGGATACAAGTCCTAAACAATAGGTCTTGCATGGACCACCTCAAAGATTTATCACTGTACTCAGTATCCTAGAGAGTGCTTAGAGGTGATGTGTCTGGCATACAAGGCATCCTCCGACCTAATACAGATGGACCTGCAGAACATCAGCAAGTCAGATGGCATCAGAAATACTCATTCCAGGTATCTAAAATGAATGTTGTGGAGAGATGGATATATATCATAGAGGCTACCACTGTTCCAGAACAGACTATCCATTCAAGTAAATCAAAGCTCATTCCTGTCCATATTCAAATGCAACTTGGATCTAAGGCTGGGTAATAGAAAATGTACTCCAGGATTGCCCCTCGTGCCACTAATGGATAGAGGCAGTTCCTAAATGCTGCATCCCTTACAAGGGTCTCCTCAAATTATCTATGGTATGATCACAGTTATTCTCACTAGGGGTTCATAGGTTCATAGGTTCATACTAGGCTATCTGTACGCCACCCCTTTAGTATGGGGAACTATACCCATTATTTTGCTGTGCCTCTGTCGAGCAGTGACACTGAGGTAATTCCTGGGGTATATCTGCGATCTCCCATCCATTGGTCAAGATTTCTCTTGAACAAGGTCATGCTCTGCCTCACATGTACCTTTGTTCCACAGCATAGGGAGTCTTTGGGTGATGAATCTATCCCTCCAGCGTTTAAGTCTTGTGGCTCTGATGGATCTAGATTTTTGAGGTGAAGCATATTCATCAAATCTGGGTTTGACATGGCCTTGTATGTTAGGCAAAGGTCACCTCTGAGTGAATAGAGCTGGAGTTCTTTCAGTCGGGCAGCATAGGACAGATTTTGTGACCCTTTATCCTTTTGGTAAGGAACTTTTGTGGCCTCTCCAGCTGCTGCAAGTGTCGGGTCAGATACGTTCCGAATGGGGCATTGTACTCAATCATTGGTCTGATGAGTGATGAGTAAAGGGAGACTATGACCTCCCTTGATCTAGATGAGAATCCCTTCATGATAAGGTGGGCAATGTAGGACTTCCTAACTACTTTAGCTACATGGGTGTCGAATGACAGACTACTATCAACCTGGGTCCCCAGGTCCCTGATAACTTCTTCTGTGCTCAGTGGATTGCCACCTATTTGGTAGCTAGGTAACCTTGTTTTTCCCAAGGGTATACTATGCATTTTTTGGCATTTAACTTTAGGCCGTGGCTCTGGCACCAGTTATCCGTTTCTGTGAGACCCTTCTGAAGGATATCTGTGTCAGATGTGTTTTTTACTATGGCCCAGTTTGCAGTCATCTGCAAACTTTGTCAGCCATAACCCTCCTGTGTTTGCTTGTACTTCGAAAAGTAGATGCCAAACAAGAGTGGGCCCAGGACTGACCCTGTGGGACACCACTTGTGACAGGCTTTGAGTCTGACATGGCGCCAGCAACTCTGACCCTGTGGGTTCTGTCACTCAGCCAGTTTGCAACCCATCTTGTGATGTATGGGTTAACATTTAAGCTGATGAGTTTTTCAATGATACCCGAAAGTGGGTATTGTATCTTAGCCAGATCGAGGTAGGCTGTATGGACTGCCTTTCCCTCATCAATGGCTTTGGTGACTGTTTCAAAAAGTCAACCAAGTTTAAAAGGCATGATCTGCCTTTGACAAAGCCAAACTGGGTTGGATCCAAAGTCTGCAAATTCCTATGTCTTTATTTATGAGGTCCATTATGATCCTCTCCATGGCTTTGCAGATAAGGCTTGTCAAGCTAATGGGCGGTAATTTCCAGGGTCTGTGGAGGCACCGCCTTTGTGAAGTGGGACCACAGTTGCAGTCAGAGGTAAGACTTTGATTAAACAGCTGTCCTAGCTGTGGGTTTAATTCCTCATTGAGTTCGTGGAGCACACAGCCGGGGACACCATCGGGTCCCATGGATGCTGTGTTTTTGCTGAGAGAGCAGTTCTCACTTCTGGAGATGTTTGGGGGCTGCACTCATTTGGTATAGATATCTCTCCTTTTGGGGATGGGGATAAGTTTGCACTGAACCTGTCAGCCAGTATGTTGGCAATGTCTGTAGGATCAGTAATCTTCACATCATTTTGAACTAGTTCTGAGCATATCTGGGAGTTTCCTAGGTTTCTAACATAGCTAAAGAAGGCCTTATGATTGTCTTTTGAGTCTTTAGCTATTTTTCTCTCGAAATTTGCTTTGGATGATTTTATGAGAGCTCTTAGTTTTTACTTATAGTGATCAAGGGTGTCTTACCTTTTAAGGATTTTGCTCTATCTTGTAGTAGCTTCCTCCTTTTGTTGTAGAGTTTGTTTATGGCTGGGGTCCACCAGACTGGACGCTTGCCTTTGGTACAAAGAGTCTTTGTTTTGCTTGGGATTGCCTTATCCATGCAGTCCTGCAGGTGCTGGTAGAAGGCGTTTGTAAGTGATTCAGCTTGAGTATTGTTTTCGGGCCTGAAAGGAGACCACACTAGTCTTTAGAAGTGTGAAGTCGGCTTTTGAGAAGTTCTTTACTGTGGTCTTTTTTATATCAGGTGGGGGTGGGATGAGGACCTCCAGCGAGATTAGTTTGTGATCTGATCTCACCAGTGAGGGGTATAATTATCAGCCATGGGCTAGGCAAGGCCAATCAGGGAATGTTAATTCAAGCACCAAAAGGGAAACTGGCTAATCTTAAAATGTCCTCCAAGTGAATCTATGTTGTGGTTGTAAATTGTTTTTAAAAATTGCCCTTTTTAGATCACTAAGTACCCCCCCCCCCCAATCTTCAACAGCTTCTGGCACCTCTGGATTGAGGGTATGTTTACTGCTGCAAAAAATCTTGTTTCACTACAAACTGTTCCTCTTGAGTCACCTGAAAAGATAGAACCTAACTACACTGTTCCTTCTCACTGTGAGAGAGTCATTGCAGACCTCACTTAATGTAAAATGCAAAAATTTGCTTCTTTCTGGCCCTTTGTTTTATGATTTTTAATAGTCCTATAGGTTAAGAGGTATGCTGTCTTGTAATTAGCAATTGTCTTTATTGTTACTGCGCATTAAAATAAAGATGTTTCAAAAATGATTATAGCCAGTCAGACTGGAAAAAATTACATTCCACTTGCTTTTACAGGTGCATCTTTAACTATGTGAGACATCTTGTATATTTGCATTTTGTAAACTGCTTAGTAATTGCACAAAGATGGAAAAGGGACAATACAATATGCTATAGATTACACAAAGTCTGCTAAATGTCTTTTTTTGAGAAATCTGTTTTAGTTGTGGGGGTATACATATATTATTGCCTTTCTTTGGGTGTGACACAGAAAAATAAAAAAAATATAAGTATCTAGTGAAATCAGTGTTCGGAGTTTAAATGCAGCACATTTTGTTTCATGTTAATGCCAAAAAAGGGAGTGAAAGTAATAGAAAGCTACCAATGTAGCTAGGAAATTGCTCTAGCAACTGTGATTTCAGCATAAGGATGAATTCACTAAATAATGACAGCCCTTTACGAGTGCATTGTGACATGACAATGTGTGATATTTATATATGTATGCGTATAAAGAGAGAGAGAGAGATTTCTACACATACAGTGTACACATGCGCGCACACACACACACACACACACACACACACACACACACACACACACACACACACACACACACACACATACACACACTCTGTGTTAAAGATGATGTTAAAAAGCTATGAAAATATTTTTTCCATACAAATTGC
Organism: Protopterus annectens; assembly: GCF_019279795.1. Lineage (NCBI taxonomy): Eukaryota > Metazoa > Chordata > Ceratodontiformes > Protopteridae > Protopterus > Protopterus annectens. The sequence continues at coordinate 1,409,786,258 of NC_056732.1, read as the reverse complement.
TATTTTATTATGAAAAGTGCCATTTTGTTGAAAAAAACATTTTTATTGTGAAATTTCTATTGAATGTGCTCTAATGCAGTTAATGTATTGTATGTTAAGAAGTTTATAAAATATATAATTATTCTTATTTATTTATTTTTATTTTGCATTTGTTTACAGGGAGAGTCTGACTGGGCATGAATCCCATTTTCAGTGGAGGCTCGGGGAGAAAAGCTCCACAAAGATTACTAGAGGAACGCAATGCACTACACAATACACAATACACAAGTTGTTAAAGTACAGTACAAAAGAAAGTAAGGAGCTGTTATATGGTAATACTGTAACATAAGCATATAATAATTATACAGTGTAAAATAACATTATGTGAAAAAATATACAACACAGTTGAATGGCATTACAACCAGTTACATGGTTACATACCTACAATGGTTAAAACGATACACTATGAGATGTTAGAGTACAGAATACAGATGGGACCTGACTGTATGCTTGCACAGTAAGATCAACATGGGAAACTGCCCAGGTTCCAAACAACTGCATATCCAAGACCTGTTTAAATGGGCCCGGAGGAGTTTTTTGAAGTTATTTTTGCTTTCTGTGAACCTAGTATCAAGGAGGATGGAAGTCCATGTTTTTGCAACAGTAGAAGAGTAGAGGGAATCACCAGAGCTATTTCTACTTTTGGTTATGTCAACTAGTGCTTTGTTGGTGGATCTTTGTAGGCGGTTGTTGGAATAGATATTTAGTAGGCCATGTAGCAAAGGAATTTTGTCATCGTCATATAGTATTTGATGGGCTAATGTAAGTTGGTTGTAGGTGAGCAGGTTAGGTAATTCCAGCCAGAATAATTCCTTGATTGCTTGGCAATGATGTATACTACAGGGTGAGTCAGTTGAGAACTATTTTATTGTAGCAAGTGTTACATTTCTTTAAGTCT
>NC_056732.1:1409642821-1409780321 GCF_019279795.1 Protopterus annectens | reverse complement strand
AGAGTGGACCTAATATGGAGCCTTGTGGGACACCTAGTTCAACAGGTAATACGGGTGATAGGGTCTGTTGCCATGAGACTGCTTGTTGTCTACCTGTAAGATAGTCTTTGAACCATGCTAATGAGGATTTACTGAAGTTAAGGTCTGATTGGGTGTTAAGAAGATGGGAATGGGAGACCATATTGAATGCTTTAGAAAGGTCCAGGAAGATGGAGGAGGTGTAGAGATTATTGCTCTTGTGAAGATTTATGGTGTTTGTAAATGATAATAGTGCAATTGTAGTGCTGTGGTAAGGCCTAGAGCTGCGTTGGGTGTTGGTGAACAGATTGTTATTAAGCAGATAAGTAGATATTTGCTTATGAATTATTCTTTCTAGAATTTTAGAAAGTGGGGATAATATTACTATTGGTCGATAGTTGTTTAACTCTTTAGATGGGACACTTTTATGGAGGGGAATGATATAGACTGTTTTCCTAATGGGAGGGACCTGTTGTTCAGCTATTGAGCTGTTGATCAATATGAATATAGGGTATGCAATGACATCTGCTGTTAAATTTAAGTATTCTGTGGGAAGATTGTTAGCTTGCTTTTGTGATATTTGGCCTGTATATTGGTGTAGTAGTTAATTTTATCTTCTTTTGTTTGTTTTTTTGATTTATTCCTTAGTTCATGGTAAGATTGTAATATGAATTGGGATTTATTTATTTTCCAGGAAGACCATGCCTTGTCCCTTAGCCTGAGGAGATTTAGTATGTCTTTTCTTAACCAAGGGGCATAGTTAGACTTAACATATATAGTCCTGGTTGGTACTAGAGCATCAAGAATGGAGAGAAAAGTGGTGTTGAAATGCTTTATTGCATCTTGTAGGGGTAGGGTTTTTAGGAGTGACCAGTTGCAATGCCTCAGAGTGTTTAGAAGTTTATTGGGGTTCAGTTGTTTCTTATTTCTTATTTGTAGCAGTATGGGTTTCTTGGTTAACATTGATTGATTTCTAATTAGGTAAGTTGGTGTATTATCACTGAGGCTGTCAGGTAGACAGCCTGTCAGGGGGTAGAGTGTGGGTTTGTTTGTTAACATCCAGTCTAAGGTGGATTGTCTATCTGAATTTTTGTTAATTCTAGTTGGTACCTGGATCAGTTGAGTGAACCCATGAAGGTTTATATTATATCTGGGCTGAAGAGAGTTATACTCTACACAGTCTATGTTAACATCCCCTATAATAATCAAAGAATGTTCTAAGACAAACTACCAGGAAAAAATGAACAGCTACTGCAGGAATCAGTCAAGGAAACGTAGCTAGGATAGCAACAAACAGCTCAATGGTATAGAAAAATATGACAAAATATACGGACCAGAGACTGTAGTAGATAAAGTAGAAACCGATTGCTGTTACCGAGTGTAAAAAATATATATATGGTCACGACTTCGCTCCACTAAATGAATCTCCAAAGTACTGAATTCACTTATTTGGGTGCACATGAACAAGTGCAAGGATCAGGGAAAACTGTCACAGTCACTTAAGCATAGAACATGAATATAATCCAAAACACGAATATACTCCAAACACTCAGCAAGGTCGATAAAAATCCGCAAAAAAGAAATGCTGGAACCTTTTATTGACATAAATAACAGCTGCCAGAAGCACTAGTTTAGCGCTTTCATCTGCACCATCGCAGACTTCCTCAGAACTAGTGCATACATCATAGTCATTTGATTTAAAAACACATTTAGGCGCCAACATTTGTATCTTCATTTAAAGAGACAGACGTTAAACCCAACATCCCCGCTGACGGTATAAAGCTAAAAACCTGCAGTTTTAATAACATTGTATCCATCAAAGAATATACAAAATCAAGAAATGTTTCTAAATAATAAAATATATATGTGCAATTAAAATATATGTATGTAGTTGTACTAAACATACTAAAACAATCAAAAACATACTAAAATTGACGTTTAAAAAGTGAATGAGAATACTAAGAATCCAAAATTAAGAAAGGTTTGATGCTAATAAAGTCATTAATACCTGGACTTCTAGTAGAGTCAGTCAGAATCTGCCATTTGCTCTCCTTACAGGCTAGTCTAGTTTTCCAATCACCCCCAAATGGTGTTTCTTTTTCCTCATCTATAATAAAGAATAAAAATGTATGTTCTTCACCACATTTTTTAATATGTCTGTATAGTGCATTTTTGCAGTCCATTTTCTGAATTCTGTAAAATGTTCAGAATTCGTTTCTTTAGCTCCCTTTCTGTTTTGCCTATATAATAGGCCGAACATTTTTTACATTGAGCTAAATAGACTATATGTTTAGTGCAACAATTGCCACCTATACTCCTTATCATAGTGTGGTTGGTGTCATCTAAAATAATTTCACTATTGGTATTAATATACTTACATTGGTTGCATCTTCCACACTTGCTAGTAAATAACTTTCCTTTATTATTTTCACCCTTTCCTAACTTGGAGCTTTCCAATAACCTTTTTATATTGGGACCCGTTTTGTACACAATCCTAGGTTTTTCTCCTAAAATCTTTTTATTGACATCTGTAACCGTTATAATATCCCAATATTTATTAAGAATATCCTTGATCCTTACACTATAAGGGGTATAGGTCAGAACACATACTCTACCCATATATCCATTCTCTAAATGTGTATTTCGATTGATCTCCCTAACATGACCCAATAAGGGTTTAAATTTAAATCCCCATTGGGATTTAACATATTGAATAGTATCATTAATCATACCCGTAGGGTATCCCCTCTTTTCAAAAAGTTTCGCAAGAAGTTCCATTTCTACTTCCATAAATTTTCTAGTTGATGACATTCTAGCACATCTAATACATTGTCCTTTAATGATATTCTTGAAGATGTGTGGTGGATGTTCACTCCCGTAATATAAGTAATCATTGGAAAATGTACTTTTTCGGTGTATCTTAGATGTAAAGCCCCCATCTGTTAAACCTATGTAAACATCTAAATAGGCTATACCTACATTACTGTTATTGTGAGTGAACTTGAGAAATTGAGTCGTACCATTAATATATTCAATGAATCGTGTTATTTTGTCCTTTGGTCCTTTCCATAAAATAAATATATCATCCAAGAATCTCACGTAGAAGGTAATATAGGTAGAAAATTCACAAGTAGTAATAAATTCATTCTCCCCTATAATAAGTGTTTTTTGAGGAAGGTTATTGCTACACCAGTGTAGTAGGTCTTCCAATGATGAGGTATTGTCTCCTGGTGGCATGTAAATTCCTATAATATGGATGCTTTTTCGGGGGTTGATTTTTAATTTGGCATGCAATATTTTGGTATTGTTAACTTGAAAGGGTATCTCAGGAAGGGTTTCTAGGGAGAGGTTGTTTTTGCAGAGTAGGGCTACACCACCAGCTTTTTTATTTACCCTGTTGTAGCCTGGGGGTAGGATTTCTTTGCTATCTGTGCTGGGTTTTAACCAGGTTTCAGTGAGCAGTACAATGTCTAGAGTGTAGTGAGCTAGGTTGGCATGGAGTTCATGGATTTTATTGTTTATGCTTCTGATATTCATATTTAGTATTACTAAGTCTGATTTGTCTGTAGTGGGAATGCTTGATTTCAGGTAGGTATTAGTTTGGTCAGAAGGGTCAGGTGGAGATGTTATGAGATTGTTGGTGAGCCCTTGGTTTGCGTGTATGTCCCCACACAGGGATAAATTAGATATGGTTTGGCAAGGTTTTTTAGGAATTTGCTAAAGTGTCTATCATATTTTAGGAAGAGGCTTTTTGAGTTAGGGCAGTGAGGTTTTGTCAGTTTGGCTTGGGTAAAAGTAGAAACATTAAAGATGGAGCAAGCTATTAGATAGTTGATTGGTTTGAAGGTGTTAGGGTGTATATTTGAGGTGGAGTGGAATGTGGGGGGATGGTAGGAATTGTGTGAAGAGATGTGAAGATAGTAGCAATACTTATTAAGTTTAGCAAGGCCAGTAGAAAGAGGGAGTGGTATTTAGTTATGGATGGTGGCTGGTTTGGCAAGCATTTGGTTGGAATTGAAGGTTGGATTTGTCTCCTCATTTTTGGGATCTTGGATATTAAGAAGGGCAGTTTGTTTTTTCTTATTCTAGAGAATTATATCTTTGAGCGAAAGGTGGTTTTGATATAAGTGAAGGACAGTTGTATACTTATGAGAGGGAGGTTGGGCTAGAAGGAGAGGTTGGAGTAGTGGGAGGAGATACAGATGGAATAACATGAGGGAGGAGAGTTAGATAGTATGGGGGTATGATTGGGTGGAGGTTCTGAGGGATAATTAAGCTCATTGGGTGAGGGTTGGGTCAATGAGTATAAGTGTGGGGTGAGCAGGGGTGGATGGAAAAGGGGGTAGGGTAGAGGATCGGAGAGGAGCCCGGGGAAAGCGAGGGAGGAACGGAGTGGGCTGCAACCTGGTTCTCAAAAAACAATCTGAGAGACAGTTTGCAGGTAAGGAAATTAAGGTAGAAATATAGAGCACATTCTTGAGTGTCTTTGGTTAAAAAAATTCAAGTTGTAGATAGTCTAGTGTAGAGGGACAAAAGCAAGTGTTTTGTACTGCTGCTGTTACTAGAGCTAAGAGGGAGACCCTAAGTTCATCCATAACTTCAGTAGTGCCAACAGCTGTCATCCTAAGTGTAGCAAGAGGTAACAGTGTCACCAGTTGCTAGCTTCTTTAGTTTAACAGGATGGAGAGTTTGTTAAGTAAAATAACAGAGCCTGTTAGGTAAATTTAGCAGAGACGCTGATATAATTACAGAATTAGGAGTTCAAGAATTGATTATGGGTGCTTAAACATACAGGGCTTTCCTGGGTTTTTCAGGTTGCTGCCTTGTTTCAGTTCTGTTTAGTTAGGGGGCGCTTAGCGCTGATAGGACTTTGCAGGCACGGGCTGCTCAAGGAGTTTCTAGGACTGTGGTACTAAGGAAAAAATATAGAGGCAGATATAAATATGTAGAAAGAGATGAGGGACCCAAGTACTCTTAAAATAGTGACAGAGGCTTTCAAGTGTTATAGTTAACAAAACATATCTTACAGGAAATATTACATTCTCAACCCAGTGATTCACAATGCAGTACAATTTAAGTTATACATTTCCACCTAAAAGTTCTTACAAACACAGTGAAGTTAGCTACTCTGATAAAGCTTTCAACAGTTCAATGTGTGCAGTTCATTAACAGGTCTGAAGTTCCTTGAGTTAAAGTAGTAGATAGGCTGTATTAGTAGTTGAATCAACTGAGCTTTACTAAAGAATTAATTTAAATTAAACAACTTCAATAAAAGCTAAGCACTCATAAATTGTAGGGAACAGAAGTTAAAAATAGAGCAGATAAAGTATTGCATGTTTAAATTAGAACACCACAATTGGGCTATAGTTGTGAAATCAATTCCTATGTATGCCAGTCCATGTGGTTCTTCATCAGGAGACTAACCCAGTGGTCATTTCCAACCTCTGAAAACTAGGCCTTTCAGAATTTAAGTCTAAATGCAGTTAGCCGATCACACAGTGGTAAGGTCTTAAGTTATCTAATTATAGAGTTTTAGACTCGCGGGCTTGGTGATTACAGCTTGGTCAGTTCACTACCATGAATATCATGAGCTGTAAGTAAGTAAATGACCAAGTTCTGTTCTGTGTGAGAATGAGAATGCCACACCTGGGCTATAATAGCACAGACAATTACTGGGTGCACCAAACACGTAAATTATAGCTTGGTCAGTTCATTACATAATTCTCCTGATCTTTTACTTAAGAAAATATTCAATTACAGTTCTGTGTAAAAGTAAAAACGCCACAACAGGGCTATTGCAGTGCAGCCCATTACTAAGCACACCAAACACGTGGGTAATTTGCTAGGAGACTAGCACTGTGGTCAATAACAACTTCTAAAACAGTGTGTACTTGAACTGTAAGAGACCCGCACTTAGTTTATCCTATTGTTGATTACTAGAAATGTAAGAGAACTCGTACTTAGTTTGTCCTATAATTGCTAGGTGTAGCAGTTAAAATTATTCCTCTTATGAACATTGAAGTCCTGCAAAGTCAGATTATCTAGCTTGGGTCTTACAGACATTGCAGTATCTCATAGTGACTTTACAAACAAAGGCCAATCATGCGGTCATTTGGCGTTTAAGCCTGTATGTAGTGCAATTAAGCATAGTTTGCCTACTCACAACATTTGCGTGCGACTCTTGTAGGGAGTAAGAATAACTCATTTAGTGAAATAGAATATAAGATACACGTTCTTTGCAATTATCATCTGCTCATAAATAGCATGGCATAAACATTCACTGTAACTGAAGTAACTCTGTTCGTTCACTAGTAAATGTGATTCTCCAGAGTAAATATTAATGCAAGTAGGAAGCAAAAACAACACAACAAGTAATTAATTAGTCAGAAAAACACTAGCTCAGCAAATATAAATATTAATGCAATTAGAAAGCAAAAACAACATAAAAGTAAATAATTAGTCAGACAAAAAACGCTAGCTCAGCAAGTATAATTTTAGGAATTTCCTTATTATGAGGATGCTCTCACTATAGGGCGTGCAGCCGTTAAGGCAATTCAAAGATGGTGCCAGGGGTTGATAAAAGCTCTGGCAAGCCACTACTGGATGTGGGAGGGGTAGGAAGACAATATTAGCCAATTAAGAGGAGTATGTTGAGGTATGGCCAATTAGCGAGGAAATGGAAAATGGGGCTGCAACTAGGTTCTCAAAAACTCCAATACTGAAAAGAACAGGAACTTCCCAAAGAAACTCGTGCATGAAAGGATGTAAATTCTTTTCTTTTATTCCACAATCCTATGGCAGTTAAGCGCTTTCAACTGGAACCCAGTCTTCTTCAGAACAGTCAACAAGCACCATAACATCCTTTTTATACATAAACCAATACAATCATTTTAAAAATTGCGCCAAAACACTTAAAGGTATAGTGCACATTCAGCAGCAATGACCATAAAAAATCAATATTTATAATCTTCCTAGATATTTAAATAAACCCTTATCTAGAGTATACAATAATTATACTATCAAACTGTATAAAATATTTGTAAAACATTTGTATATTTAAAATTATTTTTAAACATGTATGTAAACTATATATAGTATATAAAAAAACTAAAAACTCTATTTCATATTCGTACTACTATCAATATTAGAAGACTTGAGACTTTTTAATAAATCAATAAGTGTATTACCAATACTATAATAACTCAATGACTTATACTAAGAGAGGACCAAGAAAGGTTTAATACTGATGGACTCGTTTAGTCCTGGGGGTCTAGTAGCGTCTAATAAAATCTGCCATCTGCTTTCCAAGGCAGCTAGTTTCATCTTCCAGTTCCCCCCAAATATTGAATAACTAATGGTATCTATGATAGCAAACTGAAAAGTGTGCTCTTTACCATATTCATGGATATGTTTAGACAATGCATTCTTCATGTCCTTCCTCTGAATACGGTAAAGGTGTTCATATATACGCTTTTTGAAAACTCTTTCAGTCTTGCCTATGTAATACATAGGACAAGTACAACATGTAGCAATATATATCACCCTACTTGTGTTACAATTTCCAGTTCTAGTTCTAATACATGTAGAGTTGAAGTTTTTAAGTCTAATGTATCTGGATTCATTAATAAACTTACACTGTTTACATCTGCCGCATTTTGTTGTACCTTTGTACATATCCTTTGTGGCATTATCATAATTGGCCTTCTCTAATAATCTTTTTAAATTAATGCCTGTCTTATATACAAATTCAGGAGAATTTCCCACATTACGTTCCAAATTCGAACTAACAAGTATATTCCAATGTTGTCGTAATATGTCCTTAATAAAACACGTATGTGGAGTGTAAGTCAAAATACATGCTCGACTAGAATAACTGGATGGCAGCCCTTCATGTTTTTCATTAACTATATATTTACCTAATAAAGGGGGGTATTTCTTACCCCATTCATTACCCACATATTCGATTGTATCCAGGAGCATGTGATCCGGATATCCACGATTACTAAATAATGTCCTAATGGTATCAAGTTCCGTTCTCATCACAGCTTCAGTCGAAGACATCCTCGCTGCACGGATACACTGCCCCTTTACGATGTTTTTAAAAATATGTGGAGGATGGTTACTTGTAAAATGTAGGTAATCATTGGAAAAAGTTGGTTTACGGAAAATTCTAGAAGTGAATGTATGTTGGTCAAGACCAACCAAGACGTCCAAATAAGCAATGTCCACAGTACTAGTTTGATGAGTAAATTTTAAAAATGTAGAGGATAGATTAATGAAAGACATAAATTCTTGTAATTCCTCTATAGAGGCCTTCCACAAAATAAAAATGTCATCCAAAAATCTGGCATAGAATGTGATATAGGTATAAAAATGACTCTTAAATAACACTTCCTCTTCCCATTCCAGCATCACCATGTTGGCAAAGATGGGGGCACACGACGCACCCATAGCAACACCTTTTGTTTGCTTGAAATATTCGCCTTGAAACACAATATAATTGTGGTCTAACACCAGTCCCATCATGTCACACAACAACACAACCTTGTCCCAACTAACCCCTGCATGTTTCCTGAGGCTATTTGAGAAATGTTCGATTCCTAGTTCTCTGGGTATACTGGAGAAAAGATCGACCACATCAATAGTGACTAAGATGAGGTCTGGCCTCCAATATTCATGTTGTAATTTGCCCAAAAAACTCCACGAATCTTTCATGATGTGTGGGATATTTCCATAAATGTGTTTTAGTTGATGATCAATCCATTTCCCTATGTTATAAGTCTTGGAATGGGAGCCGGAAATGATGGGTCTGAAGGGTGGTTGCTCCAAGGATTTGTGAAGTTTGGGTATGCCAACAATAGTTGCCAAAATGGGGTGGTCATTCTTCAAAAACATGTAAGTGTCATTTGTAATCCTGTTGTCTATTAAATATTCCTCTATAGCCAGATCTATACGATGGTGTCCGATGTTAATCTGATTTAAGGAGACATTTTCGTAAGTGTCTGCCTGATTTAAGATGTCATAAATGCAAGACTTGTATGCTTCAACATAAAAAAGTACTAACCCACCACCCTTGTCGGGTTTCATGATGCGTACCTCTTTATTCTGCATCACTTGATTAAGACATTCCTTTTCTGATTGAGTGAGATTTTGTGGTGGACCGTTATACAACAAATTCCTATGTCTAATGTCCCTGTGTAGTCTATAAATATCTTGACTAACCAATTTCTCAAAATTTGATATACTGGGATGAGATACAGGAACATAGGAACTCTTTTTGCGCAACTGTATGTTTTCCGTACCAACTACCTGGTCCGTTGAGCCATCAAAAATCACAGCCAAATTGAGTTTGCGACAATAAAGTTTCACCTGCTTGATATTGTCAACTAAATTATTGCTAACAGTAGGAATAAACTTCATTCCTTTGTGCATGACCCGAATGAAGTCGTCATTTACCTCCACATCTGTGTAGTTATAGACTTTGAAACCTTCGAAACATGTGACCATAGGATAATTCAAAGATGACTTCCTACTACTAATTGTATTTCCCTCCGAAACAATATTCTGATCAATAAGAGGGGTAAATGTCACAGATTCAGTTTCATAAGTCTTGTCTACTGTAACTACACTTGCTCCTGTGTGGGAATGTTGATCTATTTTTTGTATTGGGTCCACTGTTTGTTGGGATGTCTTGCAAAAAGAGGCTTGGCACTCTGAAAATCCCTATGTGTAGTCCAACGGGGGGTGGACATAAAACCTACTTCTGACTCTTTAACTTTAGGCCATATATAAGCTCTGTTGTTACTGTATGCTTCGTGGTCCCTAGTAAGTTTCTTGCTTTTCCTCTCAAATATAATGTTGGCCCTACTCTCCGCTTGAAAAAATTGTTTTTTAAAAAGATCATTCCAAGTCTCATAATCTACATCATTACATATAGTCTCATACATGATTTCTAACTCATCTCCTAAAAGGTCACGTTTCTCTTGTTGATATTTTAATAACAGTTCCATGAAAGCAATTCCAAAACCATCAAACATACTATTAAATTCATTCATCACTTCCACATTATAAAATATACCTAATGGTAATTTAAAAAATCGTAAACCTTTAGGTACCATCTTCAGATTTATACAATTTTTTAAATAATTAACATCTATTTTTGCATTATTATATGCAGTAAGTTTCTTACCAAAGTCATAAATCATTTCTTTCAGAGAGCTATATATGTGATTTTTCTCATTAAATTTCTTATTGTAATTCTTTTTACCAAAGTCATACATATCACCATGTCCATTTAGCACATTTTCAAATAGCTCTCTTTCATTTGTCTTTGTGGTAAACAATTCACTATTCATTATTTTATTGTATTCAGGTTGATCAAAAATCCTTTTTGTTTGTTTAGGTTTAGGGCTAGATATAATATAGGCAACAGTACCTTTTTTGTCAACATGATGTTTCTGCTGAATACTCCCGTTGGGTTTGTTCGTGTATACCGTCTTTGGTCTAGACATCCCAACAAACAGTGGACCCAATACAAAAAATAGATCAACATTCCCACACAGGAGCAAGTGTAGTTACAGTAGACAAGACTTATGAAACTGAATCTGTGACATTTACCCCTCTTATTGATCAGAATATTGTTTCGGAGGGAAATACAATTAGTAGTAGGAAGTCATCTTTGAATTATCCTATGGTCACATGTTTCGAAGGTTTCAAAGTCTATAACTACACAGATGTGGAGGTAAATGACGACTTCATTCGGGTCATGCACAAAGGAATGAAGTTTATTCCTACTGTTAGCAATAATTTAGTTGACAATATCAAGCAGGTGAAACTTTATTGTCGCAAACTCAATTTGGCTGTGATTTTTGATGGCTCAACGGACCAGGTAGTTGGTACGGAAAACATACAGTTGCGCAAAAAGAGTTCCTATGTTCCTGTATCTCATCCCAGTATATCAAATTTTGAGAAATTGGTTAGTCAAGATATTTATAGACTACACAGGGACATTAGACATAGGAATTTGTTGTATAACGGTCCACCACAAAATCTCACTCAATCAGAAAAGGAATGTCTTAATCAAGTGATGCAGAATAAAGAGGTACGCATCATGAAACCCGACAGGGGTGGTGGGTTAGTACTTTTTTATGTTGAAGCATACAAGTCTTGCATTTATGACATCTTAAATCAGGCAGACACTTACGAAAATGTCTCCTTAAATCAGATTAACATCGGACACCATCGTATAGATCTGGCTATAGAGGAATATTTAATAGACAACAGGATTACAAATGACACTTACATGTTTTTGAAGAATGACCACCCCATTTTGGAAACTATTGTTGGCATACCCAAACTTCACAAATCCTTGGAGCAACCACCCTTCAGACCCATCATTTCCGGCTCCCATTCCAAGACTTATAACATAGGGAAATGGATTGATCATCAACTAAAACACATTTATGGAAATATCCCACACATCATGAAAGATTCGTGGAGTTTTTTGGGCAAATTACAACATGAATATTGGAGACCAGACCTCATCTTAGTCACTATTGATGTGGTCGATCTTTTCTCCAGTATACCCAGAGAACTAGGAATCGAACATTTCTCAAATAGCTTCAGGAAACATGCAGGGGTTAGTTGGGACAAGGTTGTGTTGTTGTGTGACATGATGGGACTGGTGTTAGACCACAATTATATTGTGTTTCAAGGCGAATATTTCAAGCAAACAAAAGGTGTTGCTATGGGTGCGTCGTGTGCCCCCATCTTTGCCAACATGGTGATGCTGGAATGGGAAGAGGAAGTGTTATTTAAGAGTCATTTTTATACCTATATCACATTCTATGCCAGATTTTTGGATGACATTTTTATTTTGTGGAAGGCCTCTATAGAGGAATTACAAGAATTTATGTCTTTCATTAATCTATCCTCTACATTTTTAAAATTTACTCATCAAACTAGTACTGTGGACATTGCTTATTTGGACGTCTTGGTTGGTCTTGACCAACATACATTCACTTCTAGAATTTTCCGCAAACCAACTTTTTCCAATGATTACCTACATTTTACAAGTAACCATCCTCCACATATTTTTAAAAACATCGTAAAGGGGCAGTGTATCCGTGCAGCGAGGATGTCTTCGACTGAAGCTGTGATGAGAACGGAACTTGATACCATTAGGACATTATTTAGTAATCGTGGATATCCGGATCACATGCTCCTGGATACAATCGAATATGTGGGTAATGAATGGGGTAAGAAATACCCCCCTTTATTAGGTAAATATATAGTTAATGGAAAACATGAAGGGCTGCTATCCAGTTATTCTAGTCGAGCATGTATTTTGACTTACACTCCACATACGTGTTTTATTAAGGACATATTACGACAACATTGGAATATACTTGTTAGTTCGAATTTGGAACGTAATGTGGGAAATTCTCCTGAATTTGTATATAAGACAGGCATTAATTTAAAAAGATTATTAGAGAAGGCCAATTATGATAATGCCACAAAGGATATGTACAAAGGTACAACAAAATGCGGCAGATGTAAACAGTGTAAGTTTATTAATGAATCCAGATACATTAGACTTAAAAACTTCAACTCTACATGTATTAGAACTAGAACTGGAAATTGTAACACAAGTAGGGTGATATATATTGCTACATGTTGTACTTGTCCTATGTATTACATAGGCAAGACTGAAAGAGTTTTCAAAAAGCGTATATATGAACACCTTTACGTATTCAGAGGAAGGACATGAAGAATGCATTGTCTAAACATATCCATGAATATGGTAAAGAGCACACTTTTCAGTTTGCTATCATAGATACCATTAGTTATTCAATATTTGGGGGGAACTGGAAGATGAAACTAGCTGCCTTGGAAAGCAGATGGCAGATTTTATTAGACGCTACTAGACCCCCAGGACTAAACGAGTCCATCAGTATTAAACCTTTCTTGGTCCTCTCTTAGTATAAGTCATTGAGTTATTATAGTATTGGTAATACACTTATTGATTTATTAAAAAGTCTCAAGTCTTCTAATATTGATAGTAGTACGAATATGAAATAGAGTTTTTAGTTTTTTTATATACTATATATAGTTTACATACATGTTTAAAAATAATTTTAAATATACAAATGTTTTACAAATATTTTATACAGTTTGATAGTATAATTATTGTATACTCTAGATAAGGGTTTATTTAAATATCTAGGAAGATTATAAATATTGATTTTTTATGGTCATTGCTGCTGAATGTGCACTATACCTTTAAGTGTTTTGGCGCAATTTTTAAAATGATTGTATTGGTTTATGTATAAAAAGGATGTTATGGTGCTTGTTGACTGTTCTGAAGAAGACTGGGTTCCAGTTGAAAGCGCTTAACTGCCATAGGATTGTGGAATAAAAGAAAAAAATTTACATCCTTTCGTGCACGAGTTTCTTTGGGAAGTTCCTGTTCTTTTCAGTATTGGAGTTGTTGAACTTTCTTTTTGTTTATAGGTTCTCAAAAAAACATCTGAGAGACAGTTTGCAGGTAAGGAAATTAAGGTAGAAATATAGAGCACATTCTTGAGTGTTTTTGGTTAAAAAAGTCAAACTGTAGACAGTCTAGTGTAGAGGGACAAAAGCAAGTGTTTGTACTCCTGCTGCTGTTACTAGAGCTAAGAGGGAGACCCTAAGTTCATCCGTAACTTCAGTAGTGTCAACAGCTGTCGTCCTAAGTGTAGCAAGAGGTAACAGTGTTACCAGTTGTTAGCTCCTTTAGTTTAACAGGATGGAGAGTTTGTTAAGTAAAATAACAGAGCCTGTTAGGTAAATTTAGCAGAGACGCTGATATAATTGCAGTATTAGGAGTTCAGGAATTGATTATGGGTGCTTAAACATACAGGGCTTTCCTGGGTTTTTCAGGTTGCTGCCTTGTTTCAGTTCTGTTCAGTTAGGCAGTGACTAGCACTGATAGGACTTTGCTGGCACGGGCTGCTTAAGGAGTTTCTAGGACTGTGGTAAGGACTTTCCTGGGTTCTTCAGGTTGCTGCCTTGTTTCAGCTCTGTTCAGTTAGGGAGAGATTAGTGCTGATAGGACTTTGCAGGCACTGGCTGCTCAAGGAGTTTCTAGGACTGTGGTAAGGGCTTTCCTGGGTTTGTCAGGTTGCTGCCTTATTTCAGTTGTGTTCAGTTAGGCAGCGATTAGTGCTGATTGGACTTTGCAGGCACAGGCTGCTCAAGGAGTTTCTAGGACTTTGGTAAGGGCTTTCCTGGGTTTTTCCGGTTGCTGCCTTGTTTCAGTTCTTTTCAGTTAGGGAGCGATTAGCTCTGATAGGACTTTGCAGGCACGGGCTGCTCAAGGAGTTTCTAGGACTGTGGTAAGGGCTTTCCTGGGTTTTTCAGGTTGCTGCCTTGTTTCAGTTCTTTTCAGTTAGGGAGTGATTAGCACTGATAGGACTTTGCAGGCACGGGCTGCTCAAGTAGTTTCTAGGACTGTGGAATATGAGGATGCTCTCACTATAGGGTGTGCAGCTGTTTAGGCCT
This sequence comes from Protopterus annectens, assembly GCF_019279795.1. Classification (NCBI taxonomy): domain Eukaryota; kingdom Metazoa; phylum Chordata; order Ceratodontiformes; family Protopteridae; genus Protopterus; species Protopterus annectens. The sequence continues at coordinate 1,409,765,762 of NC_056732.1, read as the reverse complement.
ATCTGCATCCAAAATCTTAGTCTTTCCTTATTTTTTGAGTATCCTCCCTGTTTCATCATTATTCTTTTCTAATTTGAATTATAGCTTTCTGTTTATGCTATGCATAGGAGCCTTAACTGTGTAGCTCTGAAATATCCCTTCAAATCAGGTAATCCCATCCCAAACCACCATGTTTTATTAGAAGTATGAACTTATCCCACTTGACTCTTGTCCTCCTCCCATCCCAGGTTAAATCCTTCAAGTCTCTATTGATTGTTATTCACAACGTCTCTTCTGGTTGATAAAAATATGCCTGACCTGAGTATACAATGAAAGAGACGACAATTTATCACGATATTCATATCAATAAAACAGAGCTTCCAGATTCTCAGTTCCTGTATTATCTTTTGTTTGGTCTCTTTCCACTTATCCTTAGCTGCCATAACAGAATTATTTTTATTCCGTGTGCTTAAGTACGTCATTTTATTATATCCCCATAGATATGTGTATTGCTGAACCAATTCATGTGTAGGCATATAGTTTACAGCTATTGCCTTTTTTTATCTTTACTAATTTTGTATCTTGAAAAAACTTGTTGAACATTTTTTTTTGGTTTTATTAGGTACAAAATATTATCTCCAAAAAATCCAACTTTTCTTGATTACCATACCAATTATATCCTTCTGTTTCTGAGTCCCTTATTTTCTTTGCCAGTGGTTCTAAATATAACTCAAATAACAAAGGGAAAGAGGACACCCCTGACTAGTTCCTCTGTTTAAACTGACCGTATCAGAGAGGACCCACACACACTTTAATTTTCACCTCCAATCCCTCATATATCCTCCTAATTAAACTTATTATTGTGTCAGGGAATGCAAATACTTCTATTGCCCTACTCATAAAATCCATGCTTACTCTGTCAAATGCTTTCTCTGCATCAATAGACACCAACAACACTGGTATTTTCTTACATTCTGCTTCCCTCTGGATCATCACCATTCTATTAATGTCAAATGTTGCCTCCCCTCCACAAAAGCACAATGATTCATATCTATCAATTTTTGCAACACATTTAGCCATTATAGACATAGACACCTTATAATCATGGTTTATAATTGAAATGGAGTATAAGAAGCTGGATCAGATGGAGCTTTACCATCTTTAGCTTTACGATGTTGGTACTTCTCCTCCTTTTAAAATACTGTTAAACAAAACCTTCCAGATCTTTATTGCATGCTTCCTTCATAGTTTCCAAACTTCCACAAGAATACCATCTATTCCTGGAGATTTCCCTGCAGATTGGTTATACATCACCATTTTTATCTCATCTCGTATCCTAACTGTTAATAATTAAGCCTCATTTACCTCTAACCTTGGCATATTTAATTCTTCAATAAATAATTCCATTTGTACTTTTTCTTGATTTCCACATTCCTCTCAGCTTTATACAGATTTTCATAAAATTTCTGAAATATTATTAATACCTCTAGGGAATCTCTTGTTATTTTCCCTGCTGTAGGCTCCCTAAGCTTAGCAATAACCCCTTCTAGTTTCTGTTACGTGAGCTGTTGTGCTAAAAGCTTTTGTACTCTGGAGTTATTATCAAAAATAATTGCTTACAACAATCTTTCTAAAATCATACATATTATCCAGGTAGTCCCTTATTTTCTCTTTAGCACTCTGCAGTCACACCTCTTCTTCTTCTGTGAGATTCCCTGTATTCTGCAATACTTTAACTTTTGTCAGTCCCTCTAAATAATTCTTGTTACTTGTTAATCATATCTCTTTTACATTAATTTCTACCGTATTTTAAACTCCACTTTCATTTTATCCCACTCCCTGGCTATATTTTCTGAAGAAATTTCTAGCTTCCTTAATAATGCCCAAATAATTTCCACTACCCATTCTTAAATTCCTCTCTTTTCAACAGATAGGTGGGGAAGCACCAGTGTCTCATTTTTATTTCCTTACCCCGCATTTTTATTTTAGTTATTATTGGCAAGTGATTTGAAATAGTTATTGGGTGCATGTCAGTACTTTCAATTAAATGCACACTGTTAGAAAAATCTATACATGCTGCTTAGAAAATATATTTACATACATGCTGCCTAGAAAAATATATTTACAATGTGTGCTGCTTAGGAAGATGTGTATTTAAACATTCAAACATATATAAGTTGTGTGATCAAATATATAGAGAAATGTGTGCTTTAGTTAGGAATAAATGTACTTAAATCCATAATAAAGAATAAAGGTTATGTAATGCATTTAATTCTGTCTTACTAGAATAATAGTAGAAATAAACCTGCATATTATTGCTTGAAGCACAAGCTGCAGTGTAATCAGAAATTTGACCTTGGCAGCTTGCAGATGCAGTCTGGCTCATGTCTTTCAAGTAAAGATTATTTTGCAAAGTTAGAAAATAATAAATCTGTTCATGTGTGTCCTCTTTCCTGCCTCCACCAGGAGAGTAGCCTTGTGCGCACTATCTCTGATAGTGCGCAGCTGGGAACAAGAAAGACAAAGGGAGGCATTAAGGAAGACATACATCTATTGTATTTGAACTAATCAGAGAACCTTGAATTGGCTACATCCTCAGGAGGTCATCGTGACTGACCAGCTGCTTGCAAGGCTGCAACATTCTCATGGGAAAAGGACTTTTGAAAACACAAATTCAGCACTTTTATGAATTACTGTGATGTAAAGACCCTGTCACTGACCACACCAGTGAGGTGGGCAAAACTGATAATGAAATGTATATAACCAATGTGTTTTGGTCAATAAAGCAGTCAAAATTCTATACAACTTTGTGTATGGTTTTTTGCCTCCTAATGTACATTAGAGAATAAGATATCTGAGCTTTCCTGCATTATTGTTTGTTATTGATTGACATTGTTTTTGAATAACTCAATGATTTTTACAGTCCGATTCTAACAAATTTATTTAACATTTTGGTCCTAATCGTGCCGGAATTCCCTTGGTAAGCTGCAGGTCACAGAGTGCATAAGTGCTAATAAATCTACGCAGGAGAAGCTGCCGAAAAGAATGGTTCTTCTTAAAGTGAAAAGACCTCCGACTGAATTGTTGTATGTAAAGAGGCTGTCCACTTTCTGATCTGTGGCTGAAAAGCGGAAGACTGGGCCCCAAGGAGAAACAATAAGAGCAGGAGGCTCAGGTAAGAAGAATTTCCCTCTTTGTCTTTGTTTTAGATCAGGGACCAGGTTACACTGTGCTATTGCTAAGGTTTGTGATAGCAGGGAGAGAGAGTCAAGTATTGTATCTTGAGTCATAGATCAGGGAATAACAAAGCAAAGTAAACAGTCATTCTAGACACTACTGTGGATATGGGGAAATAAGATACCACGTGGTACAAAAGAAGGGTTACGTAACAGTCTTTTTAAGACATGGAAAATCAGTGCACTAAGAGATCACGAGATCCGCTAACGGATAATGTGAAGCATATGCAATTACAGTAAGCAGATAATGTGAGATATTTTGCAAAATGTGTTAACAACTATAAATTTGATAATAAACTAGATAAACTTTCACTAGTTAAACTCCTTAAACAAGCTTTAATCTGATGCAGGGCGTCAGGCAAAAGAAAAACAGAAGCTTAAAAAATTCTGAAACATTTTTAGACAACAGAGTGAAAGGTCTAACAGACAGAATCTCTGAAAAATGAAAACGTAGAGTAGACTGGACTTGCATTAATTAATGCCTACAACAGGAAAATGAGACAGTAGATGGATATTATGCTAGATTATTAAAATGCTTAAAATAACAATTAAAAAAAAAAATAAATATATATACATTTTAAAAGGTTGCATTGCCTCTGTTAGTAGTTTTATTACAAGGCATATGACAAATCACTGAACAAGCAGGCTGCAAGCCTTACTTGAGTATGCTAGACGTACTGAAAGACACCTTAATAGTAAAAGAAAAAGGCACAAGTCTTCACTGCTGAAGACGGAGCAGAAGTATTTGTATTACAGACAGGTGAAAAAGGGAACTAGCTAGGGACTATAAACAAAATAAGAAAGCAATAACAGAAGATAAAGGAGATGTGGACTGACTATATAATAGTGATAATAACCAAAAATCATCAGGAAAGGTTAATAAACAAAAGAAAATGTGAATGTAGTAGAGGGAATAGACGAAGTACAAACAGATGTAAAGAATAAAAATGAAAATAAAATTTTAGATTTAGCATTGTTGAGCCTGGAGCTCTACCTAGCAAATACAAAACCAGAAGTAACACTTCTGGTGGAGGGAAGAAAGGTCAAATTCCTGTGTGACTCAGGAGCGTCACGGACTTTGATACACCCCTCCAAGTTACCAAAACATTCTAAATCACCTGATTATATATTAGTAAAAGCAGCAAATGGACAGCTATACAGGGAACCACTTTCCCATAATATAGCAATAACTGACCCTGTTTCAGGTATGACTCAGAAAAGTAAAATTGTAGTTTCTGCAAAAATATCCAGTAAACTTACTGGGAAAAGACCTTGTGCAGATATTTGGCATAGCAGTAGTTCCTACCATGCAGGGTATGGAAGCACAAAGACAAGTGAATGCTCTTGTGGTGTGATCAGAGGGTGAAGCCTATTATTGGTACAGCCAGGACCTAGTTATGATTGGTCCAGGGGCAGTAACCAAAGAACTGATAAACGTAGCCATCAGTAAGGTACCCTCCCTTGACACTGATCAGCAGCACTTGTTACATTGTACTCCATACTACTGTAGCACACCAGGACCTAATAAAAAATATAAGTAAAAATCCTGCTGACAAATTAATATTACAAACTTTATGCTGGGATACTGAGGGAAACAGTGTAGTAAGCTGTTCATTACCTCAGGAGTTCATGAGATTGTATAAGTCCAATAGACTGCCACATGTCAGCTTGACAAAAAACAAAAGTTTTAAATGGGCAGACTTAGAAAAAAAAGGTAACAAAATGGGAAAACAGACTGATTTAAAAATGTCAGGACAAGTGATATAAAAACAAAACTAAATTGGTTGACACAGACACATACAGCTGTACACTTGCAATCTAGTAAGGACAGCTGATTAGCATTTTTATTAAAAGAAAAAGAAAAGGTCTTGTGTAAAATTCCAACAACTCTGTGGTCAACAGGCAAGTTAAATGTAGGGCTTATTCAAGCAGCAGGACCAGTTACAATTACCCCAAAGTCAGCTTTTAAACCACAGAAAAAAACAATACATTTTGGAAAAGAATGCAAAAGTAAAAATTAAGCCTATAATAAGCAGCATTACTCAAAAAAGGAGTACTGGTAGAATCTCCTGATTCACCATGTGATACACCCCTATTTCCTGTTAAAAAAGAAAGGCAAATGGGGAATGGCAGATGGTACAAGATTTATAAGCCGTGAATAATGCAGTAATACCTAAAGCACCTACGGTGCCAGACCCACATACCTTGTTAAATTATTTAAAGCCACAACAAAAGTATTTTACTGTGGTAGATATAAGCAATGCTTTCTTTTCAATACCTATACATCCTGATAGTCAATATTGGTTTGCATTTACATTTCAGGGTAAAAGGTATACATATACACGACTACCACAGGGATATTGTGAGAGCCCAATAATATTTGCACAAAAAATGGCTAGCAATCTGGCAGGGTCTACCCCACCAGAAAGTAGTCAAATTTTACTTTATGTAAATGACATCTTGCTAGCAGCACCCAGCAGCAGTGCAGGGTGAATACAGTAGCATTGTTAAAATTTTTAGTAATACAAGGACACAAAGTAAACAAGAGTAAGTTACAAACTTTGGGAAAAAAACACAGGTTAGATACCTGGAATATGTGATATTCAGTAAAGGTAAAATACTAAATAGTGGGAAAAGAGAAAAGGGGAAAAAAACAGCAATTTTGCAAGCACCCAAACCAACAACTAAAAAAGAAATAATGTCTTTCCTAGGTACAACTAATTTTTGTTGGAACTGGGTACCAAATTATTTTACAATGAAAACAAAAGCAGAAATGGCTTTCTGCAGGTTGAAGCAGTTAATAGCTTCTTCATTAGTTTTAAGACTTCCAAGTTATCACAAACGTTTTTTTTTTAGACCATAGATTGTAAGCAATGGTACATGACATCAGTATTAAAGCAACAACATGGGGATAAGCAATGCCCCATAGCTTACTATTCATTACAGTTAGACCCAGTGGTGCAATCTTTGCCTCACTGTGTACAAGCAGTAGTTTCAGCAGCAATGGCAGTACAGGCTTCAGCCTCAATGGTGTTATTCCACCCTCTCACATTGAGAATGCCTCATGCAGTTGCAATAATTCTGCCACAAGAAAAAGTTGCATACCTTTCTCCTGCTAGACATCTTTCATGTATGACCATACTGCTGAGTCAACCTCATATAAACAGTTAGCTTTACCTAGATAAGATCTTACAAATATGCCCTTGGATAATGCTGAGGTGACATATTACGTGAATGACTCATGCAGAAGGGGTCCTACAGGGAAAAATCTGGTGGGGTATGCAGTAGTTACAGACACTAAAATTTAGAAGCACAAACTTTGCCACACAACTTGTATGCTCAAGCAGCAGAACTGGTAATTTTGACAGAAGCATGTATTTTAGTAAAAGGCAAAAAGTAAACATATATACTGATAATCAGTATGCTTTTCTACAGTGCATGTGTTTGCACAATAATAAAGAAAATAGAGGGATGATTACATCCAGTGAAAAACCTATTAATCATGCTAATTTATTTTGGAGCTATTAGAATCTATTCAGTTGCCTACCAAAGTAGCTATTTGTAAATGTGTAGCTCATACAAAACAACAGGATAAGATTTCAAAAGGTAATGCACGAGCTGATGCAGCTGCAAAGCAAGCAGCCTCAGACTCAGGAACTTTATTTTTTAATGAAAATTACAGCCCTTTGAGATTTTACATTTAGACATGTTAAAAACAATGCAAATGCTTACTACAACAGCAGAAAAACAAAACTGGGTAAAACAAGGTGCAATTTTAAAATGGACTGTACATTTCCAAAGGAAAAAACAATATTACCGTCTAATTTATTTAGAAATGCAGCTTTGTTGAGCCATGGGCAGAGCCATGTCTCAACAGGGGATGGTACAGTTAGTAAATAAAATATTCCAAACATATGGATACATAAATTATACAATAAAATTTTGTGCAGCTTGTCATACTTGTAACAAGCACCATGCACAAGGAGCATTTAAAAACAAGCAAGGGAGTTTCCCTACACCACCATATCCATTCCATACTATTTGTATGGACTTCATAGAGTTGAATAAGTGTGAAGGAAAAAATACTGTTTAGTGATCATAGATATGTTTTCAAAATGGGTAGAAGCTTTTCCTTAAGGAATCACTGTGCTTACCACCCACAGTCAGCAGGACTGGTGGAGAGGTACAATGGGATTTTAAAAAAAAACAAGTTAAGAAAGTTGATGAGTAAGACTCAGAAGAATTGGATTTGCTGTTTACCTCTAGCATTGCTGAGCATGAAAACAGTAACAAATGTGAAGGGTTTAATCCCTTTTAAAGTAGTATTTGAAAGGGCATATTATGTGCCTCAGTAAAAAGCTCTCATGCCTGCAGGGCTGGAGGCTGACAGTTCACTAGCTAATTAAATAAAGAAACTGTTATGAATAAATCTGTTTTGCAGTTTAACTCTTTTTCAGACAAAAGAACTTTCAGCTGAATAAAAACTTTGTGACTGATACACAAGGGCAAAATGGCCAAGAGTAAAGAAGACAAAAAGCAGAGCAACCCAAGAACTATTGCATAATTATTTTAACTATGTATTTGTTAACTATAAGTGTGACAATTTTTCTCTTATTGTGGTTTTTCCTGCACTCAACCACACAAGTGAAAGTGAGAAGACGTGATGAACTGTTTATAGACTGGCATCCAAATTTTAACACGTACCTGGCCATGAAGCAAGTGTATACAGAAACTATGCACATTTCAAATTGCTGAGTTTGTACAGCTATACCAACAAAATATAATAGACTTTAACGTCCTCTGTCCCTCTGGGGATAAAATAAGACTTTGGAAAGTTTTTTTATACAGAAACTGTGAGATCACAGGACAAAATTGCTTTATTTTTACCTGTTCACACAAAAGGAGTTGTATGTCTCTACAAAGTAATACCCTCCAGGTGGGCTGGAGTAATGGTAATATAACAATGTCTTATAAATGTTACATTAAAGTCAAAAGTGGGGGTACTGTTTGTAATACCAACCATGATTCATATCTGAGTTCAATGAAAACTACATTAAATGCAGTATGTGATAATCCAGTCTTAACTAAGCAATTGTCTATTAAGAATGAAAAATGTTTCATGCAGGGATAACACGTATCAGTACCAAAGTAATGATTTTATCTGTGGGAAAAAGGCATATAAATGGTTACCTGAGAATTGGTCCGGCAGTTGTTTTGGGTTATCTGGTTTCAGCAATAAGACATACTGCAGAATTACCTTTGGGTAAAATACGAACGTAAGGAAAACAGCTCGAGAATCTGAAGGTCCAGTGAGAAAAAAAAACTGTGAATCCAGTTGGTAAAATCGAAGCTGGTTGAAAAGGCCATAATTCAGTGAAAGACAAAAGTAAATTGACTCATATGAACTTGGGCAACAGTGTTATATCCAGGGCAGGAATGCCACCAGCCTATGGAGCAGTCAAATCGATCTGGGAGCTGAGGAAGCTGTCAAAAGTCATAAGCAATGCAACTTTTTCCACCCTAGAATTGGTGACTAATGAACTGAATGCAATAAAAACTGTTGTGCTACAAAATCGAATGGCTCTTTACTTCACCCTAGCGGCAAGAGGTGGTACACGAAGAAGAATGCTGTGCATACATTCCAGACAACCAACATGAAATCAATGACCACCTAGAGGTAATTCAGCAAGTATCAGCAATGACTAAACCAGGCCCAAACCCACTGACGGACTTTTTCCAGAATCTGTTTGGGGGGGTGGGGTTCCATCCTATTAAACATTTAATTGCTATTTGTGTGGGTATACTCCTAATAGGAGCATGTGTTTACTGTGAAATTCCCTGCATGAAAAGATTAATCAAAAATTTGTTGATATATCTGCTACTGAAACTCTTTACCAAAGTGTTGAAATTAAAAGATTAATTTCAAATGATGCTTTTCTGAAATATAAAACCAATGACTTACTTAGCTGAAAGCCCTTGAAAGGGAAAGGCTGAGGAATGAAATAATATTGTTTATGTTTTAAACAGAATAAAATGCATTAACAGGAGGGAGAATGTTAGAAAAATCTATACATGCTGCTTAGAAAATATATTTACATACATGCTGCCTAGAAAAATATATTTACAATGTGTGCTGCTTAGGAAGATGTGTATTTAAACATTCAAACATATATAAGTTGTGTGATCAAATATATAGAGAAATGTGTGCTTTAGTTAGGAATAAATGTACTTAAATCCATAATAAAGAATAAAGGTTATGTAATGCATTTAATTCTGTCTTACTAGAATAATAGTAGAAATAAACCTGCATATTATTGCTTGAAGCACAAGCTGCAGTGTAATCAGAAATTTGACCTTGGCAGCTTGCAGATGCAGTCTGGCTCATGTCTTTCAAGTAAAGATTATTTTGCAAAGTTAGAAAATAATAAATCTGTTAGCATGTGTGTCCTCTTTCCTGCCTCCACCAGGAGAGTAGCCTTGTCGCACTATCTCTGATAGTGCTGGCTGAACAAGAAAGACAAAGGGAGGCATTAAGGAAGACATACATCTATTGTATTTGAACTAATCAGAGAACCTTGAATTGGCTACATCCTCAGGAGGTCATCGTGACTGACCAGCTGCTTGCAAGGCTGCAACATTCTCATGGGAAAAGGACTTTTTGAAAAACACAAATTCAGCACTTTTTATGAATTACTGTGATGTAAAGACCCTGTCACTGACCACACCAGTGAGGTGGGCAAAACTGATAATGAAATGTATATAACCAATGTGTTTTGGTCAATAAAGCAGTCAAAATTCTATACAACTTTGTGTATGGTTTTTTGCCTCCTAATGTACATTAGAGAATAAGATATCTGAGCTTTCCTGCATTATTGTTTGTTATTGATTGACATTGTTTTTGAATAACTCAATGATTTTTACAGTCCGATTCTAACAAATTTATTTAACACACACATTCCTAGGGAATATAATTTCTGTCCAGTATAGCCCAGTTTTTGTACCTTAAGGGAATAATATGTGAATTCTCTCTGAGCTTCTACTACTGAATTCACATTTCCCATACCAAATATTTTCATAAATTTCTTCAAAAATCACCCTCTTTTGTTATATTTTCCCTTCTAGGACCCCCGATACATCCTCACTGTTGCAAATCAAATTCCAGTCCCCAAGTATACGTAATATTCCCTGCAAAAAATTGATTATTTCTCCAGAATTTTTTTAAGCTTCACTGTAGCAGTTTTAGGTGGAATATAAATATATGCCAGCATAATTTTCCTCCCTTATGATTAGCACCTTATTACTACAAATCTATCATTATCTTTCTTTTTTCTTCCATCACTATTGTAGGTCCTCTAGCAATTAATATAAGTGCTCCCCTTTTCCTTTGCCCCAGATATTCTGCTGAATAACCATCCTGAAATCCTTTCTTTATCAAATTCACGTTTAGTTCTTTCCAAATGTTTCTCCTGTAGCATAGCTATTTGAACTCTATGTTTCTTAATATAGTTCACTACTTTTTCTGTTTTGTATATACCATTGAGACCTTTCATATTCAAAGATAATATGGAAAGTGTTGCCATTATGATAATAAGTTATTATTCCCACTTGTTATATATAACAGCTTTTTTAAAAATGTCTTGTTTCAGCTTTTGTGTTGCATGCATACAATAATATTTGGCAGGCTAATCTTTTATGCAGTTGTTTCTTGTCATATCCATTTAAGCCTACGTCACATCTTACAAGAGCTTTCTTTTTAATGAAAATCCTCAAACAAAAAAACAAGCACACCCTAGAATACTCCTATAACCTATTAATGTAATTCAAACACACAAAGCTATGTGCATCTTCAAATAATGAAGTTTAACCCTCTCAACAGGAACAATTGCTGCAGACTGACTGGTACACTCAGTCTTTAACTGACCTATAATTAAGGTTATCAGTGATAAGATGTATGGTATAGCTTGTACTTCTACCTACACTAAGTGCTGTCTGTTTTTGCCTTATTTTTATTCCTCTCCTAGATGTAGAAAACAACTTGATTGCTTTCAGAAGACATTATCTTTTAGCCATTAAAAGAAAAAAGTATTCTGTTTTTATTGCTCTCTTATCAGCGTGCCTTCATAGAAACATGAGATTCAGATACACATTTGCCTTCTCATGCTATAATATGAACATTTATTTGCTAAATGAAAACTTTTCCTTACATTCATTATTCTCTTATTTACTTGGTCTCACTTAAAACTTGCTGTTAGTTCAAGCCAAGGGCTTTAGCCTACTCATTTCACTATGTAAAAGTGAGAAAGAGCACATTGATTTTACTTATAGCACAATCTGTATACTTTTACAACCTGTCCCTTACCTCAGCAACCCAGGAGTACAGCCTATTATTTTAAACATACTTTTGTCCAAGTTTTCTTCTGTTTTTACATTGCAGTGCCTACATTTTTTAAAACTAAACAAGAAGAAAGAAAGAGGGGAAAAGGGGCACCTATTTACTTTAGTATCCCTATAACACACAAAAATAACTTAAATGCTGTGCTATAATAACATGCAGAATATGTCATGTTTTATAAAAATACTGCTAAGAAAAAAATTGTTTTATTTACACTTACCTCTATCCTTCATCTTCCCCTCTCCTTAATGTTCTTCCAAACATTAACTACATAAATAAAGTAGGGCATATATTTTGGAGTCCCCCTACAAATTTAACAAAGTCAAAAAAGTCCAATATTTCCAGTTTTCCATGTGTGAATGGATGTGCCTTCATTGAAGGTTGAACGTCGAGCTGGCACCTTGGCGTTTGTGAAAATCTACTGCCAATCAGTAGCGGAGCGGAGTTCCGCTGTGGCGACCCCTAACCGGGAAAAGCCAAAAGACAACAACAATCTGTTCAACCATATTTCACAAATGTGACTGATGCTTTGTAATCCTACATTTATTCATTAATTTCCATGTAGCTGTTTTTCTTACTCTTGATCTCCAACTCCCAACTCTAGTCTCTGTTTCATTTCTAAAGTACTCTTTGTACTTCTAGTCAACTACTCTACTTTTCCCTGTTTCTCATTGGAAAAAGTTTCACTGGCAAAGTCTATGAGCTTTATTAGCAGAAGAATAAGTAACAGAGTCCCCTTCTGTCTGATAGCTCACTTTTTGTTAGATAAACTTTTGCATTTCTTCTTTAGCATGTCCTGCATCAAAAATGACTTTGATCCTCTAGGAAAAATATTTTGAAGATAGATGGCTATAGCAGATTGAATCTCACACCTGCCTCTCAATGTTCTGTTATTGCTAGACTAAATGTATTCCTCTTCTGCCTGAAATACAGTGAGTAATCAGTTTCTACAAACAGTCTACCGTGTCCAGCTTTTAGTACTTTCCCTTCTGCCACAGTTTTGTCAGAATCAACGTTTTCTGCTGGTAGGATTATATCTTTACTATTTGAGGTCTTGTCTGCTTTCTCATGTCTAGGTTTTGAGCATACACATGAGGTGACCTTTCAATTAACAACAACTGCTGTTGAAGTCCAATTGCTTATTTGTGGTTTTATAAAGTTAATACAGTCTGTTCCTTCTAGTTTCTCTGGTACAGCAGAAAAATCTCAGGTTTTCCCCTATGTGCTCTGTCCTCTAATTCTATGATGTTTTGAAACATCTCTTCTTGAACAGTCTCATACTCAGCCTGCCTTTCATTTCAACCTCTGATTTTTGCAGTTTTAGCAGCTCATCTGAATCCTGTTTAAAGCGTCTTCCATCTGTTTCCAGCCTCTTGTTATTTGCATTGATATACTCCTTCAGTGTTTTGTTTATTTTAATCATTTCTGAGACATTTGACTTGTTTTTTTCTTTAGATTATTGGAAGTAATGTATTTCACCAAATCTGGAGCTTGAACTGCTTTTTTTTCTGAACAGATGCAGGATTCTTCTCAGCCAGTATTTTGTATTCACCTTTTGTGGCTGATTTTCTTTCAGGTTGTCTAAATTTCTTCTTTGAAGGAATCCAGGCAGTGCACTCACTAGCCATTAACTGGAATTTACCCCAAAAAGCAAATTCACTAGCTGTCTTTTCTGAGTTTTTGCTTTTACACTGGGAGAGCTGAAATCAAGCTGTTACTCAGTGTGCAATGATCTTGGAAGTCTTTCATAATGCGGAATTACCAAGCAAAATGTGAAAAGCTCACTAACAGCTTCAACAATGAAGGTCCCAATGTGGTTAAAATGTATTAATTCTGTACTTTATAAAAAACTGTTTTGATGCATTGATATGATTCCGTAGTATTTCCCATTGATATCTCTTAAAAGATCTTAAAATGAATAGGTCAGTGTGACAGATCATTTCAGTGAGGAGCATTCATTATAATGAGGTAAAGTTAAGAAATATGTTCTTTCTCATACATTTATTCTGGGGCTCCCTCACTCATACCATATGAGGAATAGGACTGGTAATCATCTCCCCACCCCCACACTATCTGTAGGTCCCTCATTCCACACCAACCATGACATGAGGGGGTTGAGAAACTAGTATATTTACTCTGCCCTGGATTCAAGAGAGCTAGCAGAGTTGAGGCGTCTGGCTGACTACTAAACTACACCTTTTATCCTGGTGGCCTGAAAATTAAGAAAGTGTGTGTGTGTGTGTGTGTGTGTGTGTGTGTGTGTGTGTGTGTGTGTGTGTGTGTGTGTGTGTGTGTGTGTGTGTGTGTGTGTCTGTGTGTGTGTCTGTGTGTGTGTCTGTGTCTGTGTGTGTGTAGGTCTGCTAGGTAGTACATAAGTGAAGCAGAATGCAGTGGTTTAAGCTGAACACCTTGTGTAAAACTAAGAAACAAATGAAGAACGTTTGGAGGTTCTGAAAAACAACCACAGGAGCTTGGTGTGACCCGAAAAGTAACATTGAGACAAGGAAAGCCCTGTAGAGATTTCTTCATTGCTTAGAATCTGGGAGCACAGATACATTGATTTCCATATTCTGTCTTATAAACTACCTGATACCTTCAACAAAAGGAAGAATGAAAAGTAATAGTGTTTGTGAAGGGGATTAGCAAGTACAAACCACCAAAAAATGGATCTGACTGAACTGGATCAGTGGCTGTTTGAAAACGCAGTTGTTAAAAAGAAGTTATGCCTTAGTGCAATTTCCAAACTCATTGCATACATGAAAAAGCCAAGCAGGTATCATTACAATGTTTTTTTTATGTGTGTGTGTGTGTGTGTGTGTGTGTGTGTGTGTGTGTGTGTGTGTGTGTGTGTGTGTGTGTGTGTGTGTGTGTGTGTGTGAATAAAAGATGTCCTTAAGGTGTTGGTACATACTAAATACAGTTTACAGCTGAAACTGAAAGGCATCTATTCACCAATAACCTGAATAACAGAAAAAAGAACAATATAAATACGTCTTTGAAAAGCAACATTGTACATTTTACGTAACAACTATGAAAGAAAACTGGCTATGGACACCAGTAATAAAATGGCTATTACAAATAATTTCTGTAATAACAGTAAAACAAATTACCAAGTAAGGGCTTTAAAAGTAAATTATTCTCTAGTTATAGACACTTTAACAATATAAAGTGAATTCAACATGTATTTATTTTCTGTCTGTAACATTTCCTTTGATCCTGAATCTGACACAGAGATTTTGATGGGAGACTGTTTCCCATATATATATAACATGCAAGTCAGGTTTTGCGGCACTAGAGAGAATTAGAAGAAATTTATCAGATGATCCAGATTACATACCAGCCATAGTACTGTATAACTTTAAAAAACAATCTATAACTTGTATTGAAAAGCATTTTTAATTGACTTATTTATTTATTAAGTCATTTATCCTTTGTTGACCGGGTTAATCCCACTACACTAGTAGTCTATCTGGAAACTTCCCTATTCTTAGGAGTTAGACTGTGCTGGAGGGCTCCTACAGCAGTAAGAAAGAAGTCAGGGTGAGGAGAAGAGAAAAGCTGTGCAGAGTTCGGAGGTGACAGTGAGAATTTGGAGAAAAAATTGTTTAATATGGAGCTTCAGAATGCAAACAAAGATGCTTGTGTGCTGGATGTTACAAATGAGCAGCATTTAGCTGTCTTCATGGAGAGGAAATAAGCAAGTCTGTTAAGGTGGTACAGATAATAGAACTGGCATCAGGAGGGACTGCAGATGATGTTCTGAGAAAAATAATTGAGCAGGATGATCCAGGCCACAGTTCTGCTATTTAATGGGGTAAGATGGCAGATAACTTTTTTGGAAGTGTTGAGGATGGTAATGAGGAAAAAGAACCAGGTGATGTATGAGTAAAGAATGCAGCAGTTAAACCTTATGTATCAGTGACAGAAAGTAAAAGAGGAAAGCAGAAACAAACTGAGCAGGCGTTTGGTTTTATGGCAACAGGTACATAGTAACTAAAGATTATGCAGCAGTGAAAACAGACAAAAAAGGAAAGCAGCAACAAACTAAGTAAAAATGTTTTTAAAAAGAAGAGAAGACCAACTGATCAGTTGTGATCAGTGTTCGATTCTGGTAAACAAATTTAAACAAATAAAGGCACATTAGAGTAGGGTCTCCATGTGCAGTAGCTACCCTAGAAAGGAGATTCTCATGGTGTGGGAACACCAGTGAGCCTGCCAGGGAACTGAGAGGATGGGATTATAGGTAGTTGGCTTGATGGAAACCTGGATTAAGCAGCAGAAAGGCTAACATGTACTTTTGTTGGGTGTTCTCTCGGACGTAGACTTGTGCCTCTCAACTGAATTCTGCAGAACGCCCAGATTTTTGCCTCATACTCTCTGGTCTGTTGCTCATAAAAAGCGAGGTGTTCTAGCAAAACATTCAGGACTGAAGTCATTAAATAATACAGACATTTTAATGTTAGACTTTAATATATTCAGAAAATGCATGCTAATTCAAAAATGTTATTCTTGCAACTTTCTAAGTTTATAAGGGTAATATTTAAAATCTGCCCCTGATTTTGGGCCTTTGTCCCCCCCATTATTGCTGGCTTTATTCAGAATTTTTGTGCTAAGAGGTTGAGAGGTATAGACAGACTACAACCAACTTTAGATGAAGCTACAAAATTTCCTTTTAAATACATCTGAAGTCATATATTTTACAAAATTATTTGTTTACTAATGAGTTCATTATGTACACTAAGAGAGAAGACAAGCTGTACATTTACTGAGAAACATAGAATAATTATCTTAAAGAGGTAGATACTTCTTGTTCCAAAACCTGTCGGATGAGAAACAACAAAATACATTTCTGCAGGGGAGTGAGGGATGTAATACATAATGTAAAGTGCATTCAGTATACATAGCACCTTGCATGCTTGATCTCATGTGATAAAGTATTCTATAGCACATGCTGCCAAATGAACAATAGAATGGGTGTTTGTTCATTAGCTCCTGTGTCTGTGTCACCCCCTTTTGATTACCGTTGGTGTTCACAAAATACTAAAAATTCAGTAAGTTCTGACAGGATATGCTGTCACAGCAGGACTGTGGTATTTAGTGAGGAATCTCATTTTTGACAGTTCAATTGATTACAATATTAACTGACAAATCTAATTTTTAACAATTCATGTGATTTCAGTGCTCAGCTGATGAAGCAGCATTGAAGCTTGCAACTCTGTCAGCACTGACAGGTTCAAAAAATGAAAACACCAAGAATCTATTTTCTAAGAAGCATTTTCTATTTTCAAGATTGATACCTTAGGAAAATGTAGGAAAGTGAGCATCCAAACCTGAAATTCTGATTAACTTCCACGAGATTTACCAGCTCTGTTATTATGTGAAAGCCAAGAGGAACTGCAATGTTTCTAAAGGGAACACCATTTCCAAAACTGCCTATGTGGCGTGACACTGGTAACAATTCACCTACCTGACTCAGCAGAAGAGAACAATGATAAGACAGTGATGAGAAAAGATCTGGAAAATACCACAACTCACTTATAGGTTCATAGGTTCATAGCTCTGGAAAATACCACAACTCACTTATAGGTTCATAGGTGTGTACTAGGCTAAAACCCACAAGAACCTTTGTAAGTACAACCATGCATCCCAAATCTCTGACATGTTCTGGCTCTCTTGATAAGTGTAAGTAGAGGCTTTGGGAAATGAAGCATTTACAACCAAAAGCCTGGAAGAAGGTGGCTTTGTTCCAGTTAGGCATTTTCAAACAAACTTTATAGTATCCTTTTGAGGTTTACTTCACAGTGCCTGCAGAATTCTTCCACTTTCTCTGAAATGTCCATTAGCTTCCTCTAAATTAACTGGCAAGATCCACAATGGACTCACCTCAACTCACACAGCCAGTTCAATTATTCTTCAAGAAAACTTGACAAAAACTTGGAGAAAGTGGGTTCAAAACTTTAACCTTTACAACATTGCTTTATATCTGATTAAAAGGAGTAAAGATATTCAAATTGCTCCAGTTCTGCTGGTGACAGGTGATGAGGAGATTAATGTATATGTTAGTATTTAGTATTTTATAGCAGCAGTGTCTATGGCTCAACAGGTATCATTCTCACCGTTGGTGCTGGAAGACCAGCAAGCTGTGGGTTCTATGCCAACTCCATGTGATTAGGATGTTGATACTGCAGTGCAGCATTGGGGTGGTGCTGCAGTCCTGAGTGTGTCATCCTTTAGATGAGACGTTAGACTGAGTTCTTATCTGCTTAAGTTGGTGGTAGCTCAGGTAAATGTAAAAGATCCCATATCTTTTGTTGAAAAGAGTAGATGAAGTTCCCCAATACCCTGGCCAAATTTCTCCAAAAATATAAATATCACTTTGAGTCTCCCCTGAAAACAGGCTACTAGACTAGTATGACTAATACGGTAATTCAGTTTCCAAATAACTATTCCATAAAAGAATAAACATACACAACTAACATCAAACAACTACCCAAAGTAACCATGCACAGGGCGTGCCTCCAAACATATCGAATTATGTTTTCTATGTCAGAAAATCGCAAAAGTGATGCTGAGTACAACCCAGGTTGTATACCAAACAGTTCATTAATAGCTCTTGTAATTCTCTAATAAATGTACACAACCTAATACCCAGAATTTAAAGATACCCATTTAGATCTCACTCTAATAGCTTTAATTTTGGTTTGACATACAACAGTGACTATTTAAGAATTCTCGAAAATGTGACGTAATACATTTCTTCCAAGTTTGTTGTTATTGTGATTTGAGCTATTGCTAAAATATACCAAAGGAGAAGAATTTGTGTTTTATTAATACAACTGGAAATTGGGGCATTAAACAATGCCAAGTGTTTAGTTAATAAAACTATCTGACCATGATATCTCTGCAAATTTATTTATTATTTGTTTACCAGAAAAGTCCGAATTGGAACAAAGCCAATTTTCAGTGGAGGCCCTGGAAGAAACGCTCTAGATGCATGTCTTTGAAACATGGAAGGAAACCAGAGCACCTAGAGGAAACTCACACAAATGCAGGGAGAACCTGCAGACTCCGACAGAAGGCACTCCAGATGAGACTTGAACCAGAGAACCTCATGCTGTGAGGTGACAGTGCTACCGCTGCACCACGGCGACATTGACATTTATACCAGAGTTCTTTCAAACTAGTGCAGTAATAAACTATATGCTGCCAATCTGCTTTTACTTCATAGCTACATCTTCAACAAATAGAATTATCACTATTGAACATCTTCCCAGTTCAATGGGCTTTAAGAAAAGCTCTCATTATAAATTTCCAGAATTAACTTATACAAAATAACAATTATGTGTTTTTTTTTTTGAAACCATCATTACAACTCAACAGGAAGCACAAATCAGCCAATGATGCTCCTGAGTAACCAAGTCCTGTATATAAAACAAGTCCAACAATCCAAATAAAACAACAGTCCTGCTGTTTTATTTGGATCATTACAAACTGTTTATCATTATCAGAAAAAAATAGGATAATTTGTTTATGTACAAAGTTCCAATAAGAAATATTTATTATTTGTTAGACAACACAATTGTAAATAGTTTGGATAGCCAGGATATGAAGTTTTCTTATTTATTAGACTGGATTTGCAAAGTAATCCCTTAAATAAGAATAAGTTACCATCTCATATGTATTTTTGATGTGATGAACTATATAATAATTTGGATTAAAAAAAACAGTCATCTGAATCTAAATCAAATATGCACATTATGATGCCCACAGAAAGAACCTTTCAAATAGTTAAACCAAAAAATGAAATAATTTACTTTTACTTTGGACATTGTAGTTACATTTGAGACTTCGATATACCATGGGAATATAGAAAAACACACTCTTTACTATTGGATATCTGTAAATATAGTTGTCTTCACAGTATTATCTATATAACCTGAGCATATGGGTTTGAAGGTAGGGAATGTATATACTTATTTAATATAAATAGCATTTTATTGGTTAAAAACTTAAAAGAATGAATGATGATCTTTATTATGCATTGCATTGTCAATGATCAATTAATTTCTCACTACTACAAAGCAAACATCTTTGTAATAATAAGAATAAAAAAATGTGTGCAGAAACCCTGGAATTGGAGTGTAATAATCAAATAGAACCAAAAATGACCAGGTAACTAAGACTCGGGAACTCTATTTTTAAAACCACAGTTATGCGAGTTCATCATTCATGGTTCTGAAGATGTCTTTTACAGACATCCAGGATGAGTGAGCCAATGTCAGCTGCTCAATCCCACCTTTCCCTGCCTGGTTCTTTCAGTGGACAAGGTGCTATTTGGTCTCAGGGCATCTAAGTCATAGGGTTTTATCCCTCCATGCCACAAAGCCAGGGCCACCAGGTCCAGCTATTAACAGAAAGTGTTTGCAAAGGTGGTCAAGCTAGTAATTTTTCTCAGGTATGTAAGTGTAGTAAAAAAGGTTAAAACATATTTTACAAATAGCTGAAGCTAACAGAGGTAGTGGCAAGGCAAGTGAACTCAAGCAATAACTTTTGTGTTGAGACTGTGAAATTTCTACAATGAGACTGGAAATCCAGAAAATGTACAAATACAAGACACACCAGACTAAAAAGCCCTGCATAAATAAATGATAATGTTATTTATTGCTGAATTTTCATTCAACCCAGTTGGTTTTGAAACTTTGGTTGCCTAATCTAAACTTTATCACTATCATACTCTGTGTGCAAAATCAGCCCACTCTGTTAAGTGCTGGATTTTGCATTTAAAAATTAAGAACATAATCCCTTGTTCCAGGCTGTGTCAGTTCAGCAGTCTAATATTTTAGGAAGGCCTGTGTGTGAATTCATGTGCACATTTCAGCAGATTCACAGTATGCAGTTGTCTGAACAATATCCTAGAGGGCATAGAGCAGTCAAAGACACTGAGTCACAATGACAAGAGACAGCAATTCACAGAGTCACAGACATAATGCTTCACAAAGCTAATGATTCACAGAATTGCAGACCTGATGACTCATGTTTACAGACGCAGTGATACACAAATGTGATCAGTAAGTAAAGTTAAGCCTCAGCAACATAATGTAATATGCAGTAAAGCAGTATCACAAAGCACAACTAAAACTTCTTAGTGTAAGGCTGGTAGAAGTGTATCTATTTAGAAATGCAATTTCTGAATAATATGATTTTATCTAGATGGTTAAATGGCAAAAACAAAGTTACATTATTAATTAAGGTTTATTGTGTTTACTATGATGAAATACATGAGTCAAAAGATCTGATGTTTCTACCCAACTTTGAAAGCCTCATATTATATAAAATTGATGAAACACATAAACACATTTAGAAATGCTTAAGTGAAAAGAAAGAGTATCATCATCATCATCATTCTCTTTCGGCTTTTCCCGTTAGGGGTCGCCACAGCGGATCATCTCTTTCCATTTCTTCCTATCCTCTGCATCTTGCTCTGTCACACCAACCGCCTGCATGTCCACTCTCACCACGTCCATAAACCTTATCTTAGGCCTTCCTCTATTCCTCTTACCTGGCAGCTCCATCCTTAGCATCTTTTTCCCAATATACCCATCATCCCTCCTCAGCACATGTCCAAACCAACGCAATCTCGTCTCTCTTGCTTTGTCTCCAAACTGTCCAACATGAGCTGACCCTCTAAAGAGTATGTGATGTCTTATTTTCAGGTCTACTTCAGAAGACTGACAAACCAAAAGACTTAATCCCAAAAGACTGAAAATTCAAAATACTGAACACATTTTTAATGCAGGGGGAAAGCCCCCCTGCAACCCTCGTGTAGGGGGCTCTGCCCCCCACCCACCCCTGTTAACTATATATACCAACATCAAGATTGCACAACAGTGTTTGAATTTTCAGTCTTTTGGGATTCAGTCTTTTGGTTTTTCAGTCTTCTGAAGTAGACCCCTTATTTTCGCCAGACATATCAAAACACATTGAACTGATTGTTAAAAAACTGTCACATTTATAACTTGACTCACAAAAATAAATGAAAAGAAGTCATGTCTTCTCAAGTCATTCATGACTGTCCATGGATTAAAGTTGCTTCAGATCTCCTCCAGTTCATTCACCATCAATTCTTTATTTGTGGTGATTACTTTTCCAAACATCCTCAGGCCTCAGATCATCATTAGATTATTAAACTTAAGTCCGTTCACTACAAATTGTGATAGTGTTGAAATTATTTTTTTGTGATAGGGCATGCCAGATATACTTCTTACAGATGACGATCCACGACATATAAGCCAAGATTTCAAAATGTTTTCAAAAGAGTGTAAATCCAAACACATTACTTCACCAACATACCATCAGTCAAATCATCAGGCTGAGAGGGTGCACCAAACAGTAAAACAAAACAGAAAATATGTTGCCTGCTCAAACCAAGGCTGTTACGTTGATGTTGTTAGCTACAGTAATACATACATCTCTTCAGCCTCACTGCTTTTCCTTTCTCAAATGCTGATGGGAAGAAGAAGGGGAGCAAAGTTGCTGGCATCATCAGCTTTAGTTCAGTAGAAACGAGGACAGATTCCAAATTTTCAAGCAGCATGATAAGCTGTCCAGGAAAAAAAAAACATTTTAATATGATTAACCTATTCATTGCTAGTGCTGAAACCCAAAAAACAGTCTATATTCAGAATCTAAATGGCAAATATTCAGAGCAACAAGAAATATTTGTTGCCAGACTGTTCCAGTAAGTCAAGTTCCTGGGTTATTACAACTAAGGAAAGTCCTTTTACTGTGCAGAAACCAAAAACCTTCATATAAATGAGATTGTTTTCATCATAAAACATTAGACTGCTGGAGAAGGTGCCATATAGATTCAATGTTTGCCAGAAAAGCTTGAAAAGTAATTACAAACTGAATCTGTTCCATGTTGCAGTTCATGAAAGAAAATGAATAATGTGTTTTCCTGCTGACACTCCAGGTACCAGTCGCACTATTAACTGCTGTCTGTAGAATCAGCAATGGTTACTGCATTTCTTCAAAGTGATTCTACTATATCTAAATATAGTAGAATACATAAAAAGCCAGCTAAACAGAATGACTGAGTTGCATTTTACATGAAAGATTGAGCGATAACAGTAAGCTCTATATTTCTATAAAATGTAAATTGGTTTTTGAAATGATATATGTGAATCATTTATGTCCCTAGTCTATAGTATTCTATAGTATTTGCACATTTCCATTTTATGCTAACATTAGAACTTAAGGGAATGGATATAATGTATAATGCAGTGTGCATTCAATACTCATATTACCTTGAAAGTGGGATGTCATATTACTAAGGCTGGAATTCATAGTCAAGCACTTTGCAGCTGGGCAGCACTAAATTTCAATGGTCCCCTAGGGCAAAGCAGCCTGTGGCTACTTAGATATGAACTGGGACTCACATAGTGCTGGTAGCTGGTGAAAAAAGTGTACAAGAAATTAGCGGAGCCATATCTTAGTGACAAATTACATTAGGCAGGATCAGTGGGTGAGTTGCCTATCACAGTGCACTTCACTGGTGTGGTCAACATTACAGAAAGTCCAAGCAGGCATGAAACTATGTGTGGTGTGGAAGTAACATGCACGGTGACAGACAGAAGAAGAAGGACCAGCCTAGCATAGTGCTAATGCAGTTCATCACATATATGGGGAAGAAAGGGGAATAGAGAAGTAAAAAAGGGAATAGCAAGCAGAAAAAAACACACAAGAGTAAACATAAATAACTGCTGAAGGGAAGAAGGGTATTTTTTACCAGAAAGACTCCAATTTTACATATAAGAAGAGGAGTGTAACGGGGAAGGTAATGAAGAATGGTTGTAGGAGGGATACTAGGTAAATGAAAGTTTCCAGATGCACACAAACACATAAAATGCAGACAGGGAGGCTTCAGAAGGTGGGGACAACAGTGGATGGACACATATTGGCAGAGGCTAGACACTTGGTTATATGGAGTACTGGATGACAAACAAGATACAGGGAGAAACTCAAAAGATAGGGTAACAAAAGGATGGGGATAGGTCAGGATACATGATGGATGCCACACCAGTCCAGAGGCCAATCCACAAAGATGTCAGTCACCTTTGTGACTAACATCATGTGCAGCCTGTGACACAGGCAGTCTAATAGTCAGGGCACACAACTCACCAGCCAAGGTAATAGGTGATACAAGGTGGTGATGCAGGCATCCAGCTGGCCTACACATCTCAGACATTACCACACTACATAAATGATGCTAGGTGAACACAGATGACCCCTCTTGGCTACTATCAGAAGAGAGCTTCCACTGTTCTCCTGAGAAGTGGCCACAGAGGACACCAGTGAGCCCTCTTAGTACTTACTTGTGTCACAGCACTATAGATGTCAACATGTACAGGTTGAGGTGAGCGCTGCTGCTGTACTTGCACCTTCTTTCTTTTTCTTCTTTTGTCCCTAGCTGGTGGTCGGTGGAGGTGTTCAACCCTGTAGTCGGTACATTGCTGTGAGTGCCTCTGGATTCTGGACTTCCTTCATGAAGCCTTTCCATGCTGTGTTCTGCCCATGGCAATGTTTCTGGCCTCCTGTAGGTCAAGTTGCTGGCTTCTTAAGTCCTCTTCAACCTGTTTAGCCCATGTCTTCTTAGGTGCAGATTTGTTAACTCTCCAGTTCACGGGGTGATCTCTCCATAATAGTCTGTATGGCAAGCGGCAGATGTCACATGTCCAAACCAGTGAGCCTCCTGTTTTGGATATGTTTGCTGATCACATCTGATCCAGATGCTCTCATTTCTAAGGCAGTCATAAAGCAAGATTCCCAAGATCTGGCACAGGCATTGCATTTGGGAAATTTCAAGCTTGTTCAGGCCTGGCTTGAGGAGGATCCACATTTCTGATCCATAAAGGAGAATTGGCAAGATCAGTGCCCAAAAAAGGCCAATCTTGGTGGTGATATAGATGTTTGTCCTCTTCCAGAGACACCACTTGAGCAAGGCAAATGTTGTGGTGGCTTGTCCAATCCTGCTATGAACATAGCTGTTGATGCCACCTTCTTCTCCTGGAATAGTGAACTCAGATACTTGAATTATTGTGTTTACTCGATCTGAACTCCCCTGAGTTGGACAGTGGCTTGTGACTCATCAGTTGCTATCACTTTGGTCTTGTCTGTGTTTATCCATAGGCCATATGATTGGGCAATGCAGGCGATGTCGTAGAAGATATATGTGACCTCAGTATCACTGTATGCAAAAATGGAGCTGTCATCAGTTAACATTGGATCAGTCACAGCATGGGCTTCATTCTAAGAAAAGCTTCTAATTGGAAAACCCCAGGCCCAGATGCAGTACCTAACTTCTGGATAAAAGTATTAACATCTCTGCATAAAGATTTAGCCATGAGTAACAACTATCTATATGTGCACCATGAATAGACACCAATCTGGCTAACAACAGGAAAAAAAACACCAACCAAAAAAGAAATGAAGAAACACCAAATTCCACTTCAGCACAATATTACATTGCAGACTTTATTCTGCTATCTCGGCTTGTCGCCTTCTTAGGAATAATTTGATTGCCACAAACTGCTCCCATTTATACACAAAAAAGTTCCACCTCCCCCAATTAAACAATTATTCAATCAGTCAACATTAATATTCAATTAACATTTTTATGCAATATATTATACTCAGTCATTTATAAATACTTTTCATGTTACACTGTAATTTGCAGTCCAATAAATTCTCTTATACAAAAGTACAGATATTTCTTACAAAGTCAAATTACTATCTAAATTCATTCCCCTAGGGTGGTGTCCTGTAATTGATACCTTAGTGCCTTATTATTAATGTGACAATTTGTGGGGACATCATTCTCTCCAAAAGGGATGATGATGCATTTTTTGGCATTCAGTTTGAGGCCATGTTTCTGATAGCAGTCATTTGTTTGGGTGAGACCCTCTTGCAGGATGTCCACATCACTAGGGGAATTGATGACAGCACCCAGCTTGCAGTCATCTGCAAACTTAGTCAGCCTGCACCTCTGAGAAGTATATCCCAAACAGCAGAGCCCCAAGACTGATCCCTGGGGTACACTGTTTGTTACGGATCTACTACTTGAGGTGGCTTCCCCTATTTTGACTAGGTGGGTTCTATCAGTGAGCCAGTTTACTACTCATCTGGTAACATATGGATTGATGCCTAGTTGAGAGAGTTTATTTTAGTTATTTTCATTTTATTTTATTTAACATTTGTTGACCAGGAATGTCCGACTAGGTTCCACAGAGCCTGTTTTCAGCGGAGGCCCGGGGAGAAATGCTCTAGATTGCTCCGCAAAGAGTTTATCTATTGATGCCTAGTTGAGAGAGTTTATCTAATATACCTGAGTGGGGAATAGTTTCAAAGGCCTTGGCCAGGTCAAAGTAGGTTGTGTGCACCATCTTCCCCTCGTCTATGGCCTTGGTGACTGTCTCAAAGAAATCAACCAAATTTAACAGCATGACCTCCCCTTGACAAAACCAAACTGTGTGGGATCAATTGTCTGGAGATTGCCAATGTCCTTGTTAATGAGATCCATGATAATCCGCTCCATGGCCTTGCAGATCAGGCTGGTTAGGCTGATGGGTCTATAATTTCCTGGATTGGTGGATGCTCCACCTTTGTGGAAAGGGATGACAGTAGCTGTCCTCCACTCAGCTTGGATGAAGCTGATACTCAAGCTTTGGTTGAACAGGATGCCTAATGGTGTTGCAAGTTCCTGCCTGAGTTCATGTAGGATGCAGCCTGGGATGTTATCAGGTCCTGTGGAGGCTGTATTTTTTTGCCTTTGAGTGGGCAGTGATGATTTATCCTGTCTTACTGATGGGAGGAACAGAGGAGTGAAGTTTTCACTGAACCTGTCTGCTAGCAGGTTGGCTATATCTAATATACAGAATGAAACCCAGATGCACTGAAGGTCCACAAAGGCACAAACAATGAATAATTAAAAAGAACATGTCAACAAGGACCAACACGCTGTGCATGCACTATATCTACAGGATTTGTGTATGTGGTGTCCTTGACCACCAGTTCTGAACAGATCTGGTTGCTTCCTTTGAGGTTGAGGACATATGTGAAGAAAGCCTTATGATTGTCTTTAGTAGATGTGGCCAGTTTGGACTCAAAGTTTGCTTTGGAGGATTTCACTAGTGCTCTTATTTGCTTGTTTAGGCTAAGGAGAGATTGCATTGCTTCCAATTAGACACCTGCTCCTTCTTGGTCCTGGACAGCAATTTCTTCCTTTTATTATAAAGTTTATATATTGTAGATGTCCACCAGACAGGTTTACTCTTCTTTGAGGAGGATAATTTTGTCGTGTCTGCTATTCCTGATTTCATGCAGCTATACAAATGCTCATATAGTACTTTGGTGTAAGTTTGGACATATTTGCCAGTTTCTGTGGTGGGGGAGGGGGCTGCGAAGCTGTTTATACCTTTCCTCAGGAGGTTGTAATCAGCTTTGGAGAAGTTTTTTGTTTGACCCTAGCTGGGGGGGGGGGGGGGGGGAGAGGAGAGATGCTGACTTCGAAAGTGACTGCTCTGTGGTCAGATCTTACCAGAGATAATGACATTGTAGGGATGCTGCAATGGTTACTCATGTTGGTTAATACCAAGTCCAAGATATTTTTACCTCTTGTGGGGGTGTCTACCAACTGGTCCAAGGCATTTGCATTGACAAAATCAAGGAATCTCTTGACATTTGTGTTTTGGCACGAGTCTTTCTTCCAATCTATGGTTGGATCATTAAAGTTGCCCAGGATCAGGGTATAGGGTTGAATCGTGATAGATTTGAAGAGGTCCAGATAGGTGGAGTGGGCATTTTGAATCAGAGTTGGAAGCCTGTAGCTAGCTGTGATTTGAATAGGGGTCTTGTCAATTATTAACTGCATCTGGAGTATTTCCTGTGCAGCATACTGTTTGACCAGCCTATAGGTGTGTATATCTTTTATAAATATTGCAGCTCCACCTCCTTTTGTTTTGCTGCCCATGGCTTGGGGTCTAAATGAATGGTAGGATGAGTAACCTGGTATGGCTGGGGTGCTCTCCACAGCTTTGAACCAGGTTTCTGTGGCTGCACAAATGTCAGCTTCTTCCAGAATTAAGAATGCTTGCAATGACTGCAGTTTCATGTATAGACTCCTAGTGTTTATCAGCATAACCTTTAATTTACGTTTTGGTTAAGTTTTCATTTCTCAGTGCTCTGATAGCTGATTTCACCTCTTAGACTGTTGGCTTTGCATTAGTCACTGGGGTCTCAGGGAGACCGATGGGTGGCGGATTGACCATTGGTCCATGAGGTGGTTCATAGGTTCATAGGTGTGTACTAGGCCAACAGCCCTGGAGCCTTTACAAGCCTAGCCCATAGAAGTGCCCTGGCATCATGCCACCATTAGTTCCTGGTGCCTCTATCAAATAGAGCCACTGGAGTGATCCCTGGGGTGAACTTTAAAGCTCTTGAAAGAATTCCTTCCAATGTTGCAGGCATTCACAAGGTGAGCACACAAATGTCTCAACTGCTTTTTTGATGTTGTCACTGGTGGATTTGGTCTTCCCACTCAATTGCTGGAGGGTGGTGTACAGGGTGCGGTACACATATCTGGATGCTGCCTCCTCAAAGTCAGCTGCCACCTAGCTCCAATACGCTTCCCTTTCTGTTTCAGCCTCTGGTGAACTTCTCATTTGAGCTGCTTGTATCATTATAGTTGTCCTGCTTTGCCTGCTTCCATTGGGCTCTGAGATCCAGGCATCCATCAGATATCCATGGCTTTGTTTGGTGGCGGATGGGTGGGCATAGCAATTTGGCACATTCCATGATGGAGTTTGGTATCTGGTTTTATGCCTCATCCACATCCTTCATTTGGGCCAGTGCTGCAAACCAGTTTGACAGTGACATCTGGAATTCCTGTTTGCAGATGGGAGCCATCAGTTGCTTCTAGTCCAGCCTGGCTGGTGGACGTGACTTGCGCTTTGCACACTGTTAGTGAAGCTGCACCATGGCATGGACAAGGTAATGATCGGAGCCGCAATCAGGTCCTCGCATAGCACGGATATCCTTGAGCGATAATCGGAAGCGAGAGTTGACCAGGATGTAATCTAATATGGCCAAGTCCTCACTGGATGGGTTTTGCCATGTGAGCTGGTGTTTGCAGAGATGCTGGAAATGGCTATTTCCCACAACAAGATCATTTGATGCAGCAAAGAACAGAAGGTGCAGGCCATTATCATTCATGTTCCCATGGTCAAATCTACCCATCAATCCTTCCCAACCAGACCATTCCTCACTGATGTGGACATTGAAATCTCCTGCCAAGATGATAATCTTGGTCTGTGGGATTGAATCCAGCATGTATTGCATCTGGTTGTAGAAGTTATCCTTGGCTGGGTTCAGACTCTTCTCTGTTGGTGTGTAGCTGGACAGAATGTGGGTCTTGATGGTACCATCGATGGTGAGCACTGCCAGGTGGTCTGATATTGGTTGGAAAGCGATTATGCTTCTTGCAGCCCAGGAATCCACCATAAACCCAATGCCAGCCTGTCACTTCTCACCACCAGAATAGTACAGCATCATCGTTTCATCAGCTATAGGTGGTTGGATTGTCAGTGTTCCACAGCCAGTGAGTCATAACTCCAACACTGCAGCAATCGAGATTTTGTATTTCATGATTTTCTTGGGAATGATTTCCTTTTGGCTGACATGGAAGCTGGTTTGAACATTCCACACAGCAATATGGGTTTCTGATTTTGATGTAATGAATTTCCTTTGGCCACTAGCCCACTTCTCACCAGTATCCTGGGTCCCCAGTGCTGGTGCATCTGCTGCCCCTGTATGCTGTAGGATGAGTAAATGAGTTTGATGGTTGGTGTGCTACATAGCCTGCAGGATGACATCAAGTACCTGCAAAATAACACTTAGTACAGGAACAGGGAGCAGACACTGTTGCTTAAGTTAGTGGTGTCTAACACTGGCAACCACTGGTACATACATGTTACATATGGTAAATGTCCTCCTGTCTGTCTCTGCAGGTTCTGCTGTCTATAGCTATAAAAGGGTCTCAATGTGAAGTGGCTGGTCATACATGCCTAGCACACACTGAGTTCTATACCATCACTATCCCCTCTGGGCAGAAGGAAAACCATGTCTATATGTGGCAGTCTCCTGTCATGACCCTGCATCACCCTAGCCCATTTAATAGCACTATTGTCATCTGTCACTATATGCCTCCTTACCTAACCAAATTATGGAGACTTATAATCCCTAATTTGAGTTTGTAATGAAATGTCTGATATACCATATGGCCAGTCAATGCACTAGATTGCATGGCTTTGGTTTGATAGTCCATGCATCTTTTTATTCTGTTTTGTCTGTGTCATGGCACCTAGTTGTGGAAGACATCCCCTCCTTACCAGTGACCCCGTGTACTGTACCCAACTCTGATTCACATGGGATCCCATGTCTGCCTGTTTCTTCTCTGATTGACTGCTTTGCTCCTTATCCATTTCTCCAACAGGTATAGTAGGCCCTGTTGGGATGGTTTCCTGCTGCTGAAGCTGTTTGTACACAACCATGTTATATAACATGGGACACACTAAAACATCTGCCAGCACAATGTCAAGGAACTAGTGTAGGATACTCGAGGCTGATGCCTGTGAAATTCCTAGCATGTCCCATGTAGGTGACTTGAAGGTCCCTGTAGCTAGAATGGTCAAAGCTATACATACCTTAGTATCCACTCAGATGGGCACTCAACACATCTTCCTTTATTCAACTTATGGACAACACAATTCAATATGCTCCTGTATGGTATTCCTACCCACACAGAAGTGGTCCACAATCTGCTGGTCAGCCAGCTGGTGGCACAATAGATGATAGTGGCACCCTACTTTACAGGTACTGGCTCCAAAAGTGGTCATTAACATGTGCTGCTCTGCAATACCTGACGCAATCCCACACATTCTAATGTCCTGATGTTTGGAATATGTGTTGGCCATGGCACTACACATCAGTGTTATATGATTCTGAATCATTCCCATTTTTTATGCTGATATTTACATATTTGTTGTCCCTCATTTGCATCTGCAATCTAATTTCCATATCATTATGCGGGCATTTGCATACCCAACATTCCAAGTTATTTTCCCTTAATATCACCATGTTACATTACATGTGCCTCTAAATTGCCTCCTTTCTACATATTGTTACTCTACACTATTTTATACAGCACAATGTACTGTCTTTGGCTATTGGCCTGTTTTTTTCTTCAGCACCTGCTGCCACATATATCAGCAAGCAAAAGAGTTGCTTGTTCACTAGCTCCTGGGTCTGTGCCCATCAATGAAGTAATGAACCATCCATAAATCCTGAGATGACGGGGCTTCTCTCCCTGTGTCCCCTGACCCCCACCACTTTATATAATGTAGACCAATACTGACTTGCTTCAAAGAAAGGAAATTAGTACACTTTTGTAGAGATTGACTGACTGATTAATTGATTGATTTTGCAGTTTGTTTACCAAATGAGTGAGCTGGTCCAAAGACCCTTTTCATTTGCAACCCAGGTATAAAAGGTATAAAAGGTACAAATAATAAAGAAGCATGCACTATTGATTAAGACAAGAATGCAGATTATTAAATAAAGAAAGTTTAACTCCACAGGTTGTAATATAATTTATATAGGCTATAGTGAGGTGTCTTCTAAGATTAGTATACATTAGAATATATTTACAGTATTTACAATATATACATAGATTCAGAATGGTATCTCTGAGTACAAAGACCATTTCCAATAAAGTATTCAGTATTCTTTGTTAAATGGCACAACATAACATTATACTAAAGTTCTTAAACAATATGTGGAGTCAGATCTACTGCACAAGCACCTATTACTTCATATTACAGAAAAACAGCTGCTTCCTCAGATGGGTATATATGTACGGGTCCACTTTTAAATTTCAAAATACCAAAATCTCGAGTTTTGAGATACCGAACCCAAAACATCGAGATTTTAGTATCTCGAATTTCAAATGTGAACCAAAAAAAAAAGTAAAATAATGTTTTTGCAGGAGGGCAAGCCCCCCTGTACCCCCCACCCCCCCTACTTTAATATACCAACTCCAAGATCACGCTACAGTGAAGAGAACGGTAAGTGGAACAGGAGCATTACTGTTCCCTTCACTGTAGCACGATCTCAGAGTTGGTATATTTAAGTAGGGGGGTGTGTGGGGAGCTGTGTTTTTTTTTTTTATTTAGTTCACTTTTAACTTTTGCGATACCAAAATCTCGATGTTTTGAGTTCGGTATCTCAAAACTCGAGATTTTGGTATTTCGAAATTTAAAAGTGGACCCATATGTGTGTATGCATTTCTGCATACCTGCACAGCACTTCTTCCATTTTAAATTTTAACTTAAAAAATAGCTACAATATTAGCAACAAGCACATTACATAATATTGAATTATTCATATTTTAATTTACTCTATTTTATATTTGTTAACCAGGTAGGTGGACTGGTCCAAGAACTATTTTCATTGATGACCAAGGCCCCATGGCAAAGACACAATATGTAACAAACCTGTGCTTCATATGGTATTCCTGCCCACACAGAATTGGTCCACAATCTGCTGGTCAGCCAGCTGGTGGCCAGGTTTACAGAATATGTATAAATACAAGTAGTAAGAATAAACATAATGGATTTTAATTCATGGTAGTATTATATAGGAGGTGTCTGTACTTTGTCAATCAAATGCAGAAAACGGTTATTGTAGACATAAACCACATCCGACATTTTACAGTGAATGACTTTGCAATTATATAGTGTAAGTCAGTAGCACAGTCAATAAAATGCAGTAGATCAGTTCATATGAGCAGTATATCAATATATGTAGCTCCATAAACCTATCATAAGCATATTCTTTAAAGCGAGACAATATTGTTCATATGCCAGTTTGAAGGTAAGTGTATTAAGTAGTAAGATGGCTCTAGTAATGATAGGTAACTACTTGGTGATGTTTTTCTTTTCAGCTTTTTCCCAGTTAGGGGTTGCCACAGCAGAACTCCGGTCCGCTAATGATTGGTAGTTGATTTTTTATGGTGCCGAGTTGCCAGCCCGACGCCCAACCTTCAGCGAAGGCACGCCCATTCACGCATGTCTTTCGGAGGCCACTCGACCACGGGGAGAACATGCAGACTCCACACAGAAGGCACTCCAGCCATGAATCGAACAGGAGAACCTCTTGCTGTGAGGCAACAATGCTACCGCTGTACCACCGCGGCTAACTACTTGGGGATATTCAGTGTTAAACAGTGATGTTTATTAGGCTTGGGTAGTTGAATAACCTGAGAATTTTTTTCAATAGTTTGTAGCAAATTGGTATTATGTTCAGATATAAGGGCTGTAACATGCAATGTATGCTCTAGTCTGGGCTGTAGAACTTTAACTGTAATAGCCTTTCTTGCTTCAGTGGTGAGAAGGCTTGCTACTTTGTAGGATACCTTTTGTCTAAAACGTTTATGTGACTGGAGCTTAATATGTAGTTGGGAGGAAAGGTTTAGTTCCAAAAACTATGCCAAGGTAGTTTTGGTGAGTGACAGAGGGTAGGGAAATAACCAGTTGGGTCTTTAATGGTTAGTGGTGAGGGTGAGGAAGCAGCTTTCTTGACTGCAGAGAATAACATAACAGTACACTTCTGTTTATTAGCAGAAAGTTTGTTTTGACAAGCTAGGTTCAAACAGAAGCAAAGTCTTTTTTGCAGTTTCATTATTTAATGCTGTATTGCTTTTGTTTGCTGTATTGATAACAATTTCATGTGTCTACAAGGAGCATGAAATGAATGGCATGTCCAAGGGAAGGCTTAAAAAAACAGTGGTCCTGATACTGAACCATGGGAAATGTCTTTAGTTATCGTACCTGTGTTTATAAGTATATTAACACCTAATACCTTGAAGGTCTGTTTAGTATAAAGTTGCTAAGCCACAAAATACTGCAGGGAATCCACAGTTAGCTATTTTTGCACTAAGAGGGGTTGCTCTACTGAATCAAAGGCATACACGAGTTGCACCTGTACACAAGTCCTTGTCCATCTTTGTAAGGATTTAATTATCAAGGTTGTACATGGGTGAGTGTGTTATATTTAGGTCTAAAACCATACTATTAGTACGCCCAGAGCCAGATCATCGTCAAATGGGGCCCTCCGCAAGGGAATGGACCAGGCCCCCCCTCTCCACAGTCATTCTGGTGTCCCATTACTTGTGTTTCTCACCTCAGTTACATAAACACTTGTTAAAACCATCAGCATGCACACTATTTTACTCTTTACTTTTGAAATGAATGCAGAGATATGGATTTCATTTAAAACTATTAATTTAAATATATTTTCTTGACCAGGTTAGTCCCACTAGGCTAGTAATGTCTTTTAAGGTGAAGACCCTAGGTGATATGTATACTACTAGAGAAAATGTGGGCAGGGCAGTTGGGAACTTCCCCCTACTCTTTTTGATAGCTCAGGCAGATATAAAATATCTCACATCTTCCATTACCACAGACAGATGGGGTCTGAGTTTAACATCTCATTCAAAGCATGACACACTCAGGAGTGCAACCCCCCCCCCTTAAAGGGCACCCCAGTGTCAGCAATCCATCTACATGGTGTTGGAGTAGTACCATGGGTGCCCGCAGTTAGGTGCAAGGGGGTGCGTTTGCACCCTCCTGGAACTGGCTGACTGGGAGATTAATTTTCTTTTAAATAAAAAAAAAAACTTTTTTTTAAGGCTGTTCTTTAAGAACTCCCTTTGCGTCCAGTCGCACAGACACAGAAAGTTTGTGCGACCGATGGTTTTGTCTTTATCTTCTGCTCCCACGCAAAATTTGAATGAAGATGTTTAGACTGCGGACCAAGGTACAAGTGAGAGGTAGGTGTGTGTGTTTGTAAGTGTTTAAGAGGTTTATGTGTGTGTGTGTGTGTGTGTGTTTAAGTGTTTAAGAGGTTTGTGTGTGTGTGTGTGTGTGTGTGTAAGTGTTTAAGAGGTGTGTGTGTGTGTGTGTGTGTGTGTGTGTGTGTGTGTGTGTGTGTGTGTGTGTGTGTGTGTGTGTGTGTGTTTGTGTGCGTGTGTGTGTGTGTGTGTGTGTGTGTGTGTGTGTGTGTGTTTTTGTGAAAGAAATAGGTAGGTGTGTATGCGTGTATGTAAGATGTACGTAGGTATGTAAGTTGTCAAGGTTTGCCAGTTCAGTGTCACTTTACGTTTCATTGTGATAAAAAGAACAAAAATGGCCAGCAAATGGCACACTGTAACTCCAAGTATTATATTAAAGGTTAGTGCTTTCGAACAAGGGGCTTGTTTGAAAGCACTAACCTTTAATAAAATACTGGAGTTACAGTGTGCTGTTTGCTGGCCGTTTTTGTTGTTTTTACCCAGTTTTATATCAAGTGTTTGGTCAAGTTTCATTGTGATGCCAGATTGCTATGCTTTAGTGCCTTTTTATGTATTTTGTAATGTTATAGGGTCTTTTTTGTTTCTTTGTCTGTTTTTGGATGAGAAATTTTTCAGCTGCAGTGGGATCTTTTTGTAGATAAAAGGTTCATATTTAAATCTCTGCAGAACAGTATCATTATGGAGTGTACCATTTAAATGGGAAAGGTCAAGTGTAAGAAAACATATTACAATCTTTAAGGTACTGACTTTCGTATGGCTTCTACTTTGTTCAAAAGAGGTTTTGCATGAGGGAACATCCATTGTGCTGATTTCTTTAGTGGGGTGAGTGTGAAGAGCTTTGTGGTCTACAGAAAACTGATTTTTAAGTTCCTCTGCAGACTTTCTTTGGTTGCTGGCATACATGTGGAATTTTAATAAATGACCTATAATCCTTTGACAAATAAGAAAAGTTAGATTGCTATTAAACCTGACCACCCTAAATGCTTGGATACATAACTGTAAAACCATGAGTCATTAGTTGAGAATATCTGAACACACTCTGGAAAGATCAAGGAAAAGAACCATTGCGAGCCTTTTGATGTCTGAATTGTAGTAAACAGCATTTGAATCTGCTAGTACAGTTTGTGTACCACAAAGTTGAGTCCATGTTACGAGTAACAGAGATGACCATCTTAATTCTAACACTATGGGTATATGAGGGGCATTTTATTATTAGGGGTCATTAGCTGAAAACTTGCAGTATTATCCAAGAAATAAATAGTGAGTGTTCCAATGATGCCATCATGTGTATAATAAACAGAAAGCCCTATGCGAGTGAAAATGAATGGGTGGGTGCACTCTCTGAATCCAGACACAATGCAATGAAGCAATGCCTCATAGAGCAGAAACTGAGCCTGTACTCCAGAGAGGTTATGCGCCATTATTCTCCAAAGAAAGATCCGTAAAAATACTCAAATGAAAGTTAGACAGAGCAAAGGACCAGAGTGTGATTTACTTTAGAATTCTAGAAGAACTGAGTTAAGGGAAAATCATGACAGCACATACTATCCTTTTCAACAGGTTACAAAGAGAAAGTGTGGTACCTAAGGACTTGATGAGGGCAAATGTTTATATTCCTTTACAGAAGTGGGAACAACCAGCAGTCAGCAGGAAACTAAGATTTTTTTTTTTTTTTTGGCAGCATGCTGCAGGTAGATTGGACATTCTAAATTGGCCCTAGGTGTGAGTGTCTGCATGTGTGTGTGCCTTCGGTGGAAGGTTGGGTGCCGGGCTGGCAACTCAACACGTTAAAATTCCACTGCCAATAACTCTGCAGACCAATGATCTGCTATGGCAACCCCCCTAATGGGAGCAGCCGAAAGAAGAAGCAGAAGGTAGGTACGTGTGTGTGTGTTTAAGGGCAGCCAGTTGTTTTGCAGCTAGTTGGAAAATTGCTGGAAACTTTACTCTTACTGTTTTTTGATGATGGTGTGAGAATAGTGAAATATGTAATTCATGACATTGATAGCACATACAATGAGGTGGATGTGGGTGGTCTACTTGGAAAACAGTATGGGAGGCAAGACAGAGCCTTATGGAGCTCCTTTAGTCAGGGTGGCAGTTGCAGAAGTTGCAGCACATATCTGATTACAAAAACTTTTGTCAGTTAAAAATGTCTCTGAACCAGACTGGACATGAAATAAGTGAGAGAAACAAAACTGTGAGAATGAACAGGTCAAAGCCTTTTGTTAGGTTGATGGAACACTGACTAGGTAAATTTGTGTTTATCTATTTTGAGAAAGATGTTGTTAGATGTTATTAGAGAGTATATAAAAGGTGGTCATTGTGGTTTTGAAAGACCAGGATTTTTGGATTTATTCACTTAATGAATGAATAATATGCATATGGTCCTGAAATCAATCGATGAGCTTCCTTTAACAGTTTTTATAATAAGTTTTATCCATGATGCTGGTATAATGTTTTTGGTTAGGCACAAATAGAAAAGGCACTGGATAGGCCTAAAATTGTGATCTTTACAAATTATAATAATAATAATTATTGATATATGCCATTTACACCTGTAGGGCAGTGACAGGTGTTTGTTCAGTAAGATTTGCAATTATTTTTTTCTTTGCAATCTTGATACATATACAAGGAAAGAAGAAGTGCAAGTTATTGTTGCTGGAAACTGATCATCAAGGTTGTTCTTTGTTTTAGGGGTGTGTATGCATGTTTGTAAGAAGTAGGTAGATAAAGGTAGGTGTCTGTAAATGTAAGAAGCAGGTAGGTCTGTGTGTGTGTTTAAGAGGGAGGTAGGGGTGTGTGTGTGTCTTTGTAAGAGGGCAGTGTAGGGGTGTGTGTGTATGTCTTTGCAAGAGGGAGGTAGGGGGGAGTGTGTGTGGCCAGGGGGGGTCATACCTTGCAATTACCCAGATTTTTGCCTCATATTTTCGGTTTGTTTCTCATAAAATTGTGTTTTAATTGCAAATCATTGAGGACTGAAGTCAGAAAATAACGGCAGACATTTGAGTTTTAGACTTCATATCTTCAGAAAATGTATACTAATGCAAACTTTGTAGTTCTATCCACTTTCTAAGGAGGTAGGGGGATGTATGTGTGTCATACTTCTCAACTGTACAGATTTTCACAGAATGTCCAGATTTTTGCCTTATATTTTTGGTCTGTTCTTTATAAAAATTCTGTTTTTTTGGCAAATCACTGAGTTTCAGACTTAACATCCTTCAGAAAATGCATTCTAATACAAATCCTGTTACTCTAGTAACTTTCCAAATGTGTCCCTAGTTTTTCATCTTTGTCCCCAGCTTTGTTCAGATTTATTGTGCTTAGAGATTGAGAGGTTGTATGTGTGTGTGTGTGAGAGAGCGCAAAATGCTTAGTTAGCAGATGGAATTTATGTTCAAGTGCATTTTCAAGGAATTGTGAGCATCAAGGGAAGAGAAGTTTACTGATGCTCATGCTAAGTATGCTTAAAATGTGCAACTGTTTTGTTTAGCAAATGGTATCACTATTGTGATATAGAATTTTAAAGCAGTGCTAGTAGCAGGTAGAAAACTTGCATCTTGATGCAGAGAGCTGGAAGTTCTACTCCCACAGCATGTAGATTTGTATTCGAAGGGGGTGGGGTGCTGCAGTCCTGAGTATGTCCTCCTTTGGATGAGATGCCTAGTAACTACGTACCTGTTTTTCAGCTTGCCACCCATTCCCTATTGCAATATACCAGCTTACCATTTTTTTTAATTTAAC
The DNA here is from genome assembly GCF_019279795.1 of Protopterus annectens. Classification (NCBI taxonomy): domain Eukaryota; kingdom Metazoa; phylum Chordata; order Ceratodontiformes; family Protopteridae; genus Protopterus; species Protopterus annectens. The sequence goes on along the minus strand of NC_056732.1, from coordinate 1,409,727,448 downwards.
ATAAGCAATTTATTCTTCAAGGGCAGCAGACACTGAATTTGTAGATGAAACACTGAAATATAAAGTTGTTTTATAGCAACAACCTTGTCATTAGTTTCAGATCTCTTTAATGGGGAATTATTCAGATGACTTTTACTTCTGCAGAGATTGTGCATATTGACTGATAATGGATTGTAATGACAAAATTTTGAGTAGCCTTTTATGCTTGAAAAGTTCTGAATTGGGCAGTTTGTCATTTTTGGTTCATGTGTTTTGTTTCATTGCTTATTGGAAAAATGTTCAAAACTATAAATTTAAAACTAACAAGTGGTACTGTATTATGCAAGGGATATAATTTGATTATTATTTATTATAATTAATACAGTCAGGAAGGTGAATAAAAGAACTTTTGTATGGTCCTAAAAATGTGTGCAAGGGGCCTATGATTTGAAAACAGATCAAAAGTAAACTTAACCTGCCACTGGTCAGATGCATTTTCTTTGAATGTGGGTTTCAATGCTGTTTCAGTAAATGTGGGTTTCAAAGGTAGAGAAGTTTTAATGCTAAGTCTTTTTTCATTATAAGACTATCACTTTGTTTACCAAATATCTATCAGTGTTTGTGCTATAAAATTTGCAATAAAAGTTGTAAATTAAATCAAAATATCTGTAATAATTTTAGAAGTAAAGCATACAACAGTATGCACACTGAGTTTTGAACAGTGTTTATGGCAACCGGGGAGAAATGGCCAAGAAATGGGAGACTGAAATGGCTGTGTGGGAGGGGCATGGGTGGGGCTAAGTGGGAGGGATCAGGGTTTGCACCCCCTGCAAAAAATCCTGTGGGCTCCCTTGAGTAGAACCTATAGCCTTCTGGACCAAAGGCAAGTATGCTACCTATTGTGCTACTAACACTTCTTTAACAGTCTATAGCACAAGCACTGATGGACATTTGCTAAACAGAGTTGCACATTCAAAACAGACTTAGCATGAGCTACAGTAAACTTCTCTTCCCTTCAAACTCACAGTCTTTGAAAATGCACCCCTGTAGTTTTGAAGTTTTTTTCCATTAAGCAGTGAAACAAAATTTCTCATTTCAGTATATTTCAATCAGCTGTGATGCCTAAGTCAGCAGTCTATTAGTCAGTGTAGAGGATTAATGCCTTGGACAGCGCAGGTGTGCAGCAGTAGCATTGTCACCTCACAGCAAGAGGTTCTCCGGTTCAGTTCTTGGCTGGGGTACCTTCTGTGTGGAGTCTGCATGTCCTCTCTGCATTTGTGTGAGTTTCCTCCCATGTTACAAAGGCATGCATCTGGAGTGTTTCTCCTTGGGCCTCTGCTGAAAACTGGCTTTGTTTCAAGTTGGACTTTCCTGGTAGACAAATATTAAATAAATAAAATTGTTTCCTGTAGCCAAGGTATAGGTTTTGAGCCTGAGCAAGCTAAGTAGCTAACCTACCACCCCTAACTAGGGCATCACACACACCTCTGAGTACCTAGAACACTCATTTCTCAGTCTAGTCTAGTAGCACTCCATGTCTTCAAAAGGGAAAGTAGCAGTGGTTCTACAGTACAACATGTGTTGTGTTCAAAGCAGTAGCAATTCCATATTCTGCTGCAAAGATGGAAAACAGAAGCAAGCAGTTTGAGAAATCCCAATGTTAAATCTAGCAAGCAGTCTGAGAAGTTCCAATGTGCATTTAAATCTCTCCCATTGATGTGTGTGTATTGTGCTAAAGGCGTATGACACATGCACAGAGAATTTTTTTTAAAGAAAAAACTGTAATGACACATGCAAATTAGTTTTAGTTGTTTATTTAAAAAGTAAATGTTGTGGCAGCCCTCAGTGGGCCCTCCATGCCATCGGTCCCTAGGCACCTGCCTAGGTCACCTAGTGCTAGATCAGTCACTGAATATGTCGCATTTTGTATATATTTAATGCTATTGGTCTGTAAGCTATTAGAACCTTTGTTAGGAGTATGACTGTGGCATGTTTGAAGCTTAGTGGGATTATTTTCATGGAGATGCTTGTAAAGTATTGTACTCCCTATTTTCAGGAATTTTGGGTGTTGTATAGGGTCCCTATCAGTTGATCGAGTTTTCAGAGACTTGAACTTTATATGGTCGAGACCATATAATTGAGTTTTTGAAAACTCAAAGCTTTTGAATGGAGATCACATTACAGTGATGATCGGAAAATTTACCCTTTTCTTCACTGTAGTGCGATCTCAGAGTTGGGATATATAATTTGCAGAGGGTGTGGGGGTGCAGGGGGGGCATAAAAATAGTAGATTTTGTGGGGGGGTTGATGTGTCAGTTTTTGGAAACTCGATCATATGGTCTCTTCAATTTTTTCGAGTTTCCGAAAAGTCGATCATCTGACATAGATCCATTGTATATGTATGAGGAGGTTGTAGTTGAACTCCCTTTTGCCTAACAGTTCCAGAAGCTGTTTAATGTTGATGGCCTTAAAATGGAAATTAAGAACCTCAGGATAGGTATGACGTTGTATTGTAGGGGTACCTGTAAGTGCGTTGTTTTTACTTTTCCCATTTCTGCCTCACTGACCATTCAGCCTCCCCTTTCAGATAAGAGACCAACCATTCCCCAGCAGAGGGGAATCTTTTCTTTGATCTTCAATGGTAAGAGACATTTGGAGGGGTCATCATCCAGGAAGACAATGGCGTGTTTGTGCTCTCACCAGCATCCCTGCAATGACAGCATTTTGTATGAATTGTCTTAAGCCTTCTCCTTGGTGGTTGAACTGGGTACCTACATCACTCTAGAGATGTTCTGTGCTCTTCTAACAGCTCATGTCATGCTACATGCACATGGTCATCAATGGTCATGGTCATATTGTTTCCACCTGTCAATCCCATCCCTATCCTTCAGGAGAAATTAAATCAGACAACAAGAACACTACAAGCCCAGATTCCCCAGGATAAGCACACCCATAATCCCAGCCAGTACCAGTAAGCACCCAAGCCACTAATCAAACCTAGATTGCCTCGGTTATACTTTATCCTTTTATGCCACTCCTAAGGATCACCTGTACTTCCATTGTTTGACATATGTTTTGCTGCCATAGGATGGGGAAGGGACAGAGTTTCTCATATCATATAGTATATTGCTATTTATATTGTTTGTTTTAGTATCCTTTGGGAACACCTGATAGGTATATAAGGTTTTAATTGTTTAGAAGCCTAGCAACTGGGCTTGTAGGCTTCTGTAGTAGGTAACTTTCAATACACTGTTTTTTTTCATTTTCATGTTTGAGTGTCTAAAAGTGTCTGTCTTGATAGTATTTGCAGTGTCTTTTTTTCCAGTTAACCTATGTGTGCTCCCTTCTGCTTAATAATATTTTGAGTTCAGTAGTCAGCCATACTGTTTCTCTTCTTCAGACTTTCACTTTTCTATGAGGGAATAATCTCTCTTGAATCAGATCCAACACATTATAGGACTTAGAGAGGGCTGAAGTAGGATCAGTGCGATTATGTACAGCTGACCAATCAATATGTTGCAGTTATTCTACTATAACATGCTCTGAGAACTCAGAAATGGATCTATAAAGTCTTCCCTGGAGTTCTCATTGTTTTCATGGACTAAGGAGAAAGAAAAGGAGCACAGCTGCTGATGACATCTGGAAGGAAATGCAAGGTTTCAGTTTGTCAAGTGTATCAGTACTTCAGTGTTGTGTATCTGCCTCTTATTGCATTCATTTAAGTACTGTTATGTAGCATCTAGTTGCTTTATATGAAGATTGTTACAGATAAGATACAAGTCACGTAGAATAATTTATTTATATTGTGCAGAATATGTCAATATACAGTTTGTAGTGTAACTTGCACCATTGTGACAGAGATGGGGAAAGGATACAATCAATGGCTATGTTAAGTTTTGCATGTCCACCAGGATGATTTGAATTATTATCAATAATGTATGTCTGAAAGCAAGAAAGCAGGCTGGGTTCAAGTTTCTGTAAATTAGTAGCTTTATGGAGATGGTGGAGAGCTTTTTATAGTAGAGCTACTTAGATAAGTTAAATAAAACAATTGTATGAATTGCATAGATGGAAGAGTATTTGGAATGCAAGAGGGAAATTGAGGATTCTTGGAATCTGTGGTTAGGTGGAGTGTGAGAGCTGAATATGCATATTATGATTGCTAGACGAAGGATTAATGAGGGAGTAGATTTATGCATTGTAGTATAGTGTTATGTATCAATTATACTGAGCAGAACTATAACTGAAGTGTGTAATATAAAAATAAAGCAATAGCTGTGTAGTATTTAGAATATCCAAAGAGCAGATCATTAAAGCCTTCTCTAAAGCAAAAAAAAACCACAGCCTCTATGAGACCAGACAGTATCCCAGGCTGTCTTCTAAATAAACTGAAGTATGAACTAGGGTCACCCTATTCAATCACAGCCTAACCACTGGCTTTGTTCCTGCGAAATGGAGAACAGCAACTGCTATTCCCCTCCACAAAGGTGGATTAGCAACAGACCCAGGTAATTATAGACCCATATGTCTGACCAGCCTCATCTGTAAAGCCATGGAACATATCATCATGGACCTCATAAATAAAGACATAGGTGACCTCCAAACCCTGGATCTGATCAAATTCAGATTCATCAAGGTCAGCTCCTGCCTGTTAAACTTGATGGATTTCTTTGAAAATGTGACCAGGGCAATTGATGAGGGCAAATCTGTGCACACAGCATACCTCGACTTGGCAAAGGCCTTTAACACAATCCCACATGCAAGCATAATAGGTTCATAGGTGTGTACTAGGCTAATGGCCCTGGAGCATTTACAAGCCTAGCCCAAAAAAATTGCCAAGGCACCATGCCACCTGATGTTAGTTCACAGTGCTTCTATCCAGTAGGGCAACTGGACTGATCCCTGTGGTGAACTTTCTGTTACCCATCCACGCATCAAGATTGCTCTTGAATAGGGCCAGCGAGGTGCTCTGCTTGACATGAATGGGAAGCTTATTCCAGAGTATGGGCAGTCTTTTGGAAATGAACCTGTCTCTCCAGCATGTTCTGTTAAATGTGGTAATGAGGTTGTGATCTCTGGAGCGTGTGGCACGGGGGGGATTGGGATTTCTTTAGGTGTAGCATTTCAAGTAGGGCTGAGTTGGACATGGCTTTGTAAGTCAAGCAGAGGTCACCTCTAAGTAGACAATAAGAGACTGAGAACAGCTGAAGTTTCTTGAGTTTGTCCATGTAGGACATGTGTTTAAGGCCTAGGATCTTTTTTGTGAGGTATTTTTGTGGCCTCTCCAGCTATTGCAGGTGTCTGGTCAGGTACATGTTAAATGGGGGCATTATATTCAATGATAGGTCTAATAAAGGATGAGTAGAGAGGGATGATGACCTCTTTCTTTCTGGAAACGAAACATTTGGTTATAAGATGTGTCACGTAGAAGGACTTTCTGACCACAGTGGCAATAAGGTGCTTGAAGGCAAGGTGGCTGTCGACCTGGGTGCCCAGATCTCTTATGGCCCCTTCAGTGTTCAGTGGGCTCCCATCAATGTGGTAATTCATGGGAACTGAGTTTTTCCAAAGGGGGTGATAATGCATTTTTTGGCGTTAAGCTTCAGGCCATAGTTCCAACACCAGTCTTTGGTCTCAGAGAGGCCCTTTTGTAGGATGTCTGCATCACTTGTGGAGTTGATAACAACTCCTAGCTTGCAATCATCGGTGAACTTGGTCAGCCAGAGTTCTTCTGTTTTGGCCTGGACTTCTGAGAAGTAGATGCCAAACAGGAGAGGGCCCAGGACCGAGTCCTGTGGGACTCCACTCATGACTGGTCGACAGTCTGACTTGGAATCTGAAACTTTCACTCTGTGAGTCCTGTCTGTGAGCCAATTTGCAACCCACCTAGTGATGTAAGGATTGATGCCTAGTTTGCTGAGTTTATCAATGATACCTGAGTGGGGAATGGTATCATAGGCCTTGGCCAGGTTGAGGTAGGCTGTATGCACTACCTTACCCTCATCCACAACCTTGGTGACTACCTCGAAGAAATCTACCAGGTTCAGCAGGCAGGATCTCCCCTTGACAAAGCCAAACTGTGTGGGGTAAAGAGTTTGGAGATTGCCTATATCTTTGTTAAGCAGGTCCATGATGATGCGCTCCATAGTTTTGCATACCAGACTTGTCAGGCTAATGGGGTGATAGTTACCAGGGTCTGTAGTTGCTCCCCCTTTATGGAGTGGGATGACTGTAGCAGTGTGCCATTCGTTAGGGACATAGCCTGAAGTAAGGCTGTGACTGAACAGGGCACACAGATGTGGTGCCACTTCATTTTCTAGCTCAGGTAGGACACAGTCAGAGATATTATCAGGTCCCATGGATACTGTATTCTTGGCTTTGGACAATGCAGCTTTTAGCTGTGCTGCAGAAATGGTGGGTATCAGGCTTTCTTCTGGTATTGTGATAGGGCCCTTGGGGGGGGGGGTAAAGTTGGCACTGAATCTGTCAGCCAGTATGTTGGCTATATCTGTTGGCTCAGTACAGGAGGTGTCATTGTGCAATAACTCAGAGCAAATATGGGTATTGCCTTGGAGGTTTTTGATATACCAAACTATATAGCAACGAAGATAGCAGCACAGACTGAATATATAAAATTTATTGTGATTCTGGTACCTCGCCTTCGCCTTCAAATGGAATAGTTCACATTCACAAAAACAAGTCTATAAGAACCACCTGAACAATTCATTAATTGAAATCAATTAACATTGTTTCAAAATTTAAAGACACATTTGCCTAAATTTTTACAAAATTTTTACAAAACACTTCTATCTATATTTATTATATATTAAATATGTATATACTGATAATGAATAGCACAATATTTCCACCACTGCTATTCATATTTCCAAATTCATGCCATTAGGATAGAGAGTATTGAAATTAATAATATATTTAGATTCCATATTTAATAACCTCCTCTGAAAACTATGATTTGTCCCTCCCACCCCATAGGGTTTGGCTATAACACTAAAAATTAAATCTCTCTCCGAACCTCCATGATCTTTATGAAAATGACTAGCCACAGGATTATCAAGCCTTACATTTCTAATATCTCCTAGATGTTCTAATATTCTTAATTTTACCTTACGCTTGGTTTGTCCCAAATACCATTTTTGTACTGGACAATTACACCCAATAGCATAGATTACCCCAAATGAATTGCAATCAAAATGATCAATGGCATTATATAAAATGCCATTGATCCTAGTACCATCCAAATTTATGATCTTGTCACATACTTTGCATCTACCACATGCATATGCACCTGCGTTAGCCATCTTTTTCCTTCTGCCTTTATTTCTTACTAGCTCCTTCAAATTTTGAAACCTACCATAAGAAAAAATCACCTCCTTGGGAATAATGTTTTTTCAAATTATCATCACTATTAATGACAGGCCACAATGCCATCACCAGTTTTCTTAAAACAGGGGAAAAAGCTGAAAACATATTGACAAAAAATATCCTGTCTTTCTCATCACTTACTATATTGTCATCATTTCCCCCATTTCTATTGTTCATGTTCTTATATTTTCTTACCTTACCTAAGGAACCTTGATCATAATGCAATAACCCCAACTCTTTCTCTACTTTAACTCTAGCTGACATTACCCTTTCATAGGAATACCCTCTAGCACATAATTTCTCATGTATTTGGTCGAATTCCACTTTAAATTTGTCCTTTTCTGAAATATTGCCTGCAATACGTTTAAATTCCCCAATTGGCAATGATTCGATAAGATGGACACTATGCATACTAGATGCATGTAGAAAGTTGTTAACCACTGTGATCTTGGTTTATGTTGTATCTTTCCATCTGATCCCACATAAAATTCCACATCTAAATATTGAATTTTGTCTCCACCTAAATTAAAAGTAAAATCCAACCCACTTGGATTAGTTTTTAAGCTAGAAATAAACTCTTCAAATTCTTTAGGGTCGCCCTTGCATAAAAACAAGAGGTCATCAATAAATCTTTTATATTTGACCACCTTGTTTTGAAAAAAAATATTAGAATACACAAACAAATTTTCAAAATACCCCATAAAAATAATGGCATAAGAAGGAGCAAAACAGGCACCCATCGCAGTGCCATCCTTCTGCAAAAAAAATTTCTTTTCAAACTCGAAATAATTACGTGTAAGGCAAAATTCCAACAGGCTAATAACAAAGGAAGTTTGTGGACCTTCACCCAATAATTTACCTACCGCCTCAAGTCCCCAACTGATATTAATGCAGGTGTACAATGATTTAATATCCACATTGACCCAGTAAAAGTCATTTTCCCAAGTAACTCCTTTAAAATAATCACAGACTTCCCTAGTGTTCATTACATGTGAGGGTATCCTTGGTAAATAACCCTTCAATACTGAGTCCAAAAACATACCAACATTTTGTGAAAAAGCACCTCTCCCTGATACAATTGGTCGCCCGGGTAGATTTCTTAAATCCTTATGTACCTTTGGGGTAATAAAAAATCTAGCATCTTTTGGATTCTTAATAAACAATTACTTAACATCTCCAGATGTAAAGAATCCCAAACGTTCACCCCTTTCAAGTAGGTCATATAAGGCACTGTTGAATTCCACCTTGGGATTTGTTGGCAAGCTTGCATAAATATCATTATCAGATAACAAATCTAATACTAGAGAATTATATCTCTCCCTGGGTAAAATTACCCAGTTACCACCTTTATCAGATTCTGTAAATACATATTTATCACTGTGCTCCCTTATTTCACACAAAGCTTGCCATTCTACTTTAGAAAGATTGTAACACATTGAATGTTTTTTAAATAACCCAAATTCCTTCACAATTTGTTTGCTTAATGTTTTCTCAAAAACATTTATGTTGTAATTTGTTTTTGGAGGGATAAATTCACTAACATAGGGTACCTTGGGAATTTTAAACTTCCCATAACCAGTACAATATTCAAAAGCAGGAGCAGAAGTTGAACAAAATTCCAAATCCTGAAAAATGTCTATTACTTCATTTTCATGTACAGACATCTCCATTAATGAACTTTCTAAAACAGACACATCATTCATTTCATCTACAACATTGTCTGTTCTTTTCCCATTGTTAGCAAAGAAAACTTTAAGATGTAATTTTCTACAAAACTCTTTGGCCTCTAACATCACATCTGCCAAAGAAGGAATATGAGTTGGAACAAACTTAGTCCCTTTACATAAAACATGTTTCATATTGTCAGTGATACACAAATCAGAGAGATTAATGATTCTTAAATCCTCACCTGCAGAAAAATCATTATGGCCATTGGACACAGATCTCTCCCCACCACCATTACAAGACTCAAGTCCACATTCAACCGTTTTTGTATCTCAGATGCAAAGTCAATTCCTTTTATCCTTTGCCTGAAAGCGCTGACTATGCCCTTTCTTTTGGATCAGACTCTCTTTATCAGATAGAATTGTCTCTTTTGAACCACTAGACCCCGATGCACCTTCCGTATTCAGATCATCAAAAGAAACGCTCTTTCTTCTCGCCGAACTCGTTTTTGATATAGCTATAGAAGACTTTGTGGTTGTTTTTGGTGTCAGCCACAATTCTGCCTTCATAGCTGTATTTAGAGGATTTGATAAGGGATCTCAGCTTTTTGTTGAGACTGATAAGGGAGGTTTTCCAGTCTTGTGACTTTATTTTTTTCAGCAAAAGTTTCTTCCTCCTGTTGTAGAGTTTATTGATGGTTGGGGACCACCAAATTGGCTTTTTTTTTTGGAGGAGAGAGGCTTAGTTCTATTTGGTATGGCAAGGTCTATTCATTTGTGTATGTGCTCATACAATGCATTGGTGTATGATTCTGCAGTGCTGCAGGTATTTTCCATTGGCATGGATGCCACAAAGTTAGCCACCTCTGTTTTTAGGAGCCCAGAGATGGCTTTAGAGAAGTTTTTCAGGGTAGTCACCTTAGCAGGGGTTGTAGGGGAGATGGAGATTTCCATGGTGATCAGTTTGTGGTCGGATGTAACCAAGGAGGAATTGACTATAGGTGTGGAGCAACAGTCTCCCATGTTGGTGATAACCAGGTTGAGGATGTTGCTTCCTCTATTGGGGTCAGAATGAGCTGGTCCAGGGCATTGGAATTGATAAATTTCAGAAAGAAGTTGGGCCTGTACATAGGTACTTGAATAGTTTTCCCAGTTGATGGAAGGGTAGTTGAAGTCACCCAGTATGAGAGTATTGGGTTGGACCTTGATAGACTCCAGGGTGCTTAGGAACGTTGAGTGAGAGTCTAGGGACATGTTTGGGGTTCTGTAGCAGGTTATGACTTGTATCACAGTCTTACCCAGTGTTAGTTGTACCTGAAGTATCTCGGATGCATTATGCTGAGCTAACAGTCTAGGGGTGTGCATATCCTTTAAGAATATGGAGACATTACTGCCTTTGTAGCTTCCGGACGTATTCCGGGGCTGAAAGGTATGGAATGAGTTGTAGCCTGGGAGCACAGGGGTGCTTTCTGCCTCTTTTAACCAGGGGTCCGTTACAGCACAGATGTCGACATTCTCCATTTTGAGGAGAGCTTCGAGTGAGTGCATTTTGAGATTTAGACTACTACCATTGAGCAGTATGACCCTCAGATTGCATTTGTTTGTAGCTGTTATGGTGGAATTTTGGTCTCTGGAATACTGCCTAAAAAAGCACTATAGGGGTGACAAGTGCCTTAGCCAGTACCCGGAATCCCAGGGGTGACAGATGCAGGCTGTCTCTGGCAAAGCATCAAGGTCTGTCGATCATGTCATCCCAGGCAGACAGATACTGGATCCCCTTAGAATGACATCAGAAACTTAGCCAATTATTGTAGTCAATAATTTTCTGCTTGTACTGTGGTATCATTCTGGGAGACGGTAGAATACTGCTCAAGGGTAGGGTTATACATGTTTGAGCCACATGATACAAGAGTTTCATCACATTTCTTTTCATGTAGTCCAGGGAGGTATGTCTCAGGTCATTCACACCCACATGGACAATGACTGAGTCAAATGTGTACTTGTTGTGGAGTGACCTGAGTGCATGTGTTATGTGGCGGATCCTGGCACCTGATAGACAACTGACTGTCACCTTCTCCTTGTTCAGCCTAGTGAGTGGGACATCAGTGTGCCTCACAATTGAGTCTCCTATGATTAGTACATTGGGCAAAGCAAACTTAGCAAACTGAATGTAAACCCCTTTGTTGTAAGATGGGTTGCCAACTGGTTCATAATCCGGTGACTCCACATCAACCAGCAGACCTGTCACCAGCGGGGTGCCACAAGGGTCAGTGCTGGGCCTCCTACTGTTTGGTATATACTTCTCAGAAGTTCAGGCCAAAACTAAGGGGCTGTGGCTGACCAAGTTTGTGGGTGACTGCAAACTGGGTGTAATTATTGAATCCCCAAATGATGTCAGTATACTTCAGGAGGGTCTTACACAGACCAACGACTGGTGTCTTAGTCATGTTCTCAAATTGAATGCAGAGAAATGTATCATCTTTCCCTTTGGTAAAAACAATGTCCCTTCATACTATCAAATTAAAAACAATACCCTATGTACCTACAAAGTGGTAAGAGATCTGGGATCACAAGTAGACTGCAACTTTAACTTTGACCATCATGTGTCTAGTGTAGTAAGGAAGGCTTTCTATGTAGCACACGTGATTAGCAAAGGCATCACCTCTAGAGCAAAGGAGGTTTTAACCCCTCTATACCGATCACTAATCAAGCCCATAATTGAGTATAATGCCCCTTTCAGCATGTACCATGCAAAGCACCTGCAGCAATTGGAGAGACCTCAGAGTTTTCTAACTAAGAAGGTCAAGGAACTCCAGCATATGCCTTACACAGACTGACTAAAGTCTCTGTTGATATACTCAATACTGTATAGACTTCTTAGGGGAGACTTATGCCTGGCTTACAGAGCAATCTCTGACCCAAACCTAATGAAATTGTTGCACATTGGTAAATCAAATGGGACTAGAGCTACCCATTTAGCAACCTAAATATGGTTTGTGACTTGAATAGGAGATGCTGGAGGGACAGATTTGTCTCCCAGCGACTGACACATCGTTGGAATAGGCTGCCAATTCATATAAAGCAGAGCACCACTATGACACTGTTCAAAAGGAACCTGGATGAGTGGGTAGGGCACTGTAAATTCTTACCGAGAATAGCGCCCACAACCTTCCTGAACATGAACAGTCATTACTAAATACAATCCTGCGTATTGACTAGAGTATCTATGGTATTACATTGGGATGAAACAGCTAAGCCTAGTAACCTCCTATGATCCTATGATAAGTCAATTAGTATGAACTAGACTAAATTTAGTAAGTATTATTAAGAGATGATAATGTGTTAGTAAAAATTGTAAGAAGTAGCCAAACAAAGGAGGTTATATATTTCGAAGTCATAAAATTGGCATAATTAAATGTTTAATGTGAGGAGGCAAAGTAGTGAATATTTAAAAGTGAAAGAGAGTGATCACAACCTAACTAATGTTCTATCACACAGATGCTATTTTTCATTCCGTGAGGGCAGAAATCTAGCTTCACATTTCAACCATTATAAACATTCACATTCCAGAACATCCTCTCAAGAAGTGCAAACTACACTAATGGGTGAGGTGCTCACAGGATGCTACCCATGTCGTCACTGCACTCATTGCAACAATGTTTTTAAGTCCAAACAATTTACAAGTAAGAACTGTGGCACAGTTTACGACATCAACTTTTTTGCCAGTTGCACTAGCGAATGGCTGATCTATTTAGCTACATGCAGCTGTGGCGCCTTCTACATAGGTCAAATTTCACGGCCACTTAGACTGAGGATTTCTGAACACACTAGTGACATGAGGAATAAAAAACCAAGTAGTGCTTTATTTAAACATTCCACAAAACATTTATCTGCCAAGTTCAGTTTCATGGTCATAGACATTATAAAAGGGAATAAGTCCAACAAAGCAGGATGGCATTCCATTCTTGATACAAAAGAAAAGAAGTGGATTGTTAAACTGGGTGGTTTATTCCCACCTGGATTAAATGAACAATTTTGATTACCAAATCACAGGTCTGACTCAATTAAAATACATCTATAAAAGATCATTTTCAATGAATTTTAGTCACACTAAGGAAGGCTGTGGTGTATACAAGCCGAAACAGGTTTGTTTTTTCATTGAATAAACTTTATTTCAGTCTCACAGTTTGCTGGCTCATCTTTTGGCTTTTGGATTTCATATTACTGGAGCTGTGCAATTGCCTTTCGTGCAGGGGGAATTCCTTTGATGTAACACTGACTTTTCTATACTACCTCTAAAACCTTGAATTTAAAATTATGAGACATCCCTTCACCAATTTTATGTTTAGTAAAGGCATTAGACCTGGCACCTCTCCTTATCTCAGACTTGTGTTCAATTATACAATCTTTAAGTCGCCTCGAACACTTTCCCACATAAAATCCATCACAGTGAGTACATGTTGCTAAACATACTATTGTTGTTGTATTACATGTGGCTTGATATTTCATCTCATATTTTATTTTATTTACTGGATGCTTAAAAACCCTTTTGTCGCAAATATCTTTGCAACTACAATTAAAACAAGGAGTGGTGCCATAATTAAAAGTCACTGGGTTCATTAAATTCACTTCAAAGTCTTTATAACACAATTGTCTTTTAAGACTGTTTTTGTTTTTATAAGCAAATTGTGGTACATTGCCCAATATTGTAACTAATTCAGACAAAGATATTAGTATTCGCCAATTTTTTCGAATTATTGCCTCCACATATTTTGTCATATAACTATAAGTTGTAACATATCTCAAGGTAGAGGTGGAACGAATTGCCCCATTCCCATCCAAGGAATTTTCCCCATAATATGGGGGTGCCATGGCAATTCTATCCCTTAATATGTTATTCTTAATCCTCAAGACATAATCAACATTATAATCTCTGTTTTCAAAATCCTTACATATAACATCCATCTGTTCTTCACATTTTTTCAAATCAGTATTAATTCTGCTCACCCTTAGTAGGTGACTTTTAACAATTCCACCAAACACATGTTTAGCATGCATGCTTTTTGCATGTGTGTATCTATTTAACTGTACATCCTTTCTATGCACACAAATTTTCAATACCCCAGCTTCCTTATATAATTCGACATCCAAATAGGAGATTTTATTATAAGAATATTCCATAGTAAACTTTAAGAAATTTGTGGTACTATTTAAAAATTCCACAAATCTTTTTAATTGTTATTCATCACCTTTCCATAATAGAAAACAATCATCCACAAAACGCTGATAAAAGAGGATGTTTCCTTTAAATGGATTTTTATCATTCATAACATATTCTTTTTCCCATTGACTCAATTCAATGTTAGCATATGTGTTAGCCATGGGAGTACCCATGGCTACACCAGCTATCTGTAAATAAGGTTGCCCATTAAAAAGAAAAATATTTTTGTCCAAAACAATTTCTATTATGTTACAGAGGGTTTCTATCTCTTTACCCATCATATTCGTGTTACTATATAGAAATTCACGAATAGCATTTATTCCATACTCATTTGATATGACAGTAAATAGTGAACCTATATCTAAAGTTACGTTGAGTTAAGTTGATCTGCTTTTTTGTGCTTTATTTTTATTCATGTATTTGCATTTTGTTGACCAGGTTCATGCCCATTTTCAGTGGGGTACAAGAAAGGCTCCTGACATTCCAAATGGTAATCAACACATATTAAATCATACATACAACAATAGATATTTAATTTATTGAAGTGAAACTTCTTCAGGCATAGTGGTGCAAGTTCGGAGTGAAACGAAAAGTGAAACAGAAGTGAGACTCCAACGGATGGTGGCACTTGTTTTGTAAAATCAACGACAATTGAGAGGTATGTATTTTAGTATGTGTACTTTAAACGTGCATGTGCCAAACTAAAATGTGTCTGGCAGAAGGACACAGCTGAATCCAGGCTACTACCAGGAATGAATAATTTAGACATTTACTTGATCTTATGAGGACTAAGAAATTGCACACATTTCCACACAGGTTAAGATATTTGATTAAATCCATGTCATAACTGCAATTCATTGGCACATTCAGATTTACGGATATATTAAATTGCCTGAGTGAGTGCCTGTTAAACACACACACACACACACACACACACACACACACACACACACACACACACACACACACACACACACACACACACACACACACACACACAGGGTGGATGCAGACCTTTTCATGCCATAATCTACAAGTGAAAGATATAATTCATAACATGGATAAGTTTGTTTTACAGTTACAAAAGACTTTGTTTATGGCACAATATGATTTAGTATTAGACATCTTACATTTTGCATAAAGTATTGACAGTGACACTAAATGCATGCTAAACACAGTACTGGATTTATACTTCAACAGAATGCGGTGCTTTTAGGTACCATTAGCCTCTAACAATGACACAGCCACATTAAGGTTTTGTATGCTCTTTAACTCTAAAACTTACTCTTATGACCTATACTTCATGAAAATGACCAAGTGAATCACTAAGAAAAACTGTTGTCTCATTTCAGAGTTAAAAGTATTTTGATCTATTTTATGAGAATAATAATACAAACCAGAGTGATGTATAGATTCATTATAAATCCCTATGTCACAAGATGGGTTGCCAACTGGCTCATGGACAGAACCCACACTGTGAAAGTAGCGGATTCCAAATCCGGCATCAGACCAGTGACAAGTGGAGTACCACAGGGTTCAGTCCTGGGTCCTCTCCTGTTTGGTATCTACTTCTCTGAAGTGCAGGCCAGCACAGAAGGTCTTTGGCTAACAAAGTTTGCAGATGACTGCAAAATAGGAGCCATAATCGAAACTCCTAACGATGTGGACAAACTACAAAAGGGCCTCACCGAGACAGATACCTGGTGTCAAAGCCATGGCCTGAAGCTCAATGCCAAAAAGTGTACTGTCATCCCCTTTGGCAAAAACTCTGTACCCATGAACTACCACATAGCTGGTAGTCTACTTAATGCTGAAAATGTGATAAGAGACCTTGGGACACAGGTGGACAGTAGTCTCTCCTTTGATAATCACATCGCCACAGTGGTCAGGAAATCCTTCTACGTGGCTCATCTCATCACAAAAGGATTCTCATCCAGAAAAAAAGAGGTCATTGTTCCCCTGTACACATCACTCATTAGACCCATTATAGAGTACAACACCCCTTTTGGTATGTACCTCACAAGATATCTACAACAACTGGAAAGACCACAGAAATACCTCACAAAGAGGATTACTGGCCTCAAACAGATGCCCTATGCAGATCGTCTCAAAAAACTACAGCTTTACTCCATCGCATATCGCCTACTCAGGGATGATCTCTGCCTAACATACAAAGCTATGTCAAACCCAGAGCTGTTGGACATGCTCCACTTAAAGAACTCCCAATCCCTCTGAACTACACGCTCTAGGGACCTAAACCTTGTCACCACAATCAACAGAACATGCTGGAGGGATAGAGTCCTGTCCCAGAGACTTCCCATACTCTGGAACAGACTACCTATCTATGTCAAACAGAGCTCCTCATTAGCACTCTTCAAGAAAAATCTTGATGATTGGATGGGAAATGGGAAATTCACCCTGGGGATCACTTCTGTGGCTCTGCTCGACAGGGGCACAGGAAAATAATTTTCTTGGGTGGCGAAAGCCAGGGTACATTTTTTGGCTAGGCTTGTATGGGCCCTAGGGCCTATATCCTAGTACCTACCTATGAACCTATGAACCTATTTGGGTATTGGAAGCATTTGATGTTGCAAAGTAACCCGCCACCCACAACACACACGTACGAACTTCCATGACACCATACAGCAGCAGATCAGGCAGTAAAGCATTCTCCTCTTTAATAGTCCTGCCTATCTCTAACCATTGATATTGCCAGGTTTACAAGTGAGCCATAATGTATTGATTCATTTCAAGGGGGTAGCATATGACCAGCACATACCACTCAATCTTTTAGCACAGGAAATATGGACTAAGAGAAAAATAATGAGGGTGAGAATGGGGACAAAGGCCCAAAAATAGGGACACATTTTAAATATTATACTTATAAACATAGAAAGTTTTGTGCTATCATGCATTTTCTGAAGGATATGAAGTCTGAAACTCAAATGTCTTGTAATTACTTAATGAGTTTTACTGACTTTATTTCTCTCTGATTTTCCAAAAAACGCAAATTTTATGAGGAACTGACCAAATATTGGAGACAAAAATCTGGACATTCTGAAAAAATCTGCATGGTTGAGAGGTATGGAGAAGCATAACTGCCCAGAATTTCCTACTTTAAAGAGATAACTAAAATTGAAATGGGTGCAAGTGAGCCAACAAAGAAGATTATGGTGTCTACAGTGGTACCCACTTGTGATGTATTATTATTATTATTATTGTTGTTAATGTATTCATACATTAATTGGGTAACAACTAATCTATTTTGGGCCCTTTTCAGCCAAGACATGTCCTCTCCCTCCTAGAACAGAAGGGAAAATGCTCTATATATGGACAGCTTAGTATAAGCTAATCAACCAGCATGTTTTTGAGAGGGAGAGGAAGCCAGAATATCTGGATAAAATCCACAAAGACAGGGAAAGAACATGCATAAGTGCTATGTTAATACCAAGAGTATAGCCAGGCATACCGTTTGTACTCTACAGAGTTCATTTTTCTTTAAGCATCAGTTAGAAAAATAGGGGGCTTTATCTTGCCACATTATTTCTATAACCATCTAAATCGATGTCTCTAATAATATGTAAATAACTTGCTTACAGAGAGGACTGTAAATCTAAAAATACCTCTAATATTTTTTTGACTGAGCAGCTGAAAACGTTGCATGCTAAGTGTAAAAAGAATGCACGTGGTGACGACGTCCAGTAGAAGTGGAACTTCTATATTCAAAGACTGCAAGTGCTACCAACAAGCAGCATGGCATACATCGCAGACCACTGTGAGCTGGAAGAATATATTAAATACACAACACATTAATATGCATATACTTAAAAAACACAAAAATACACATGATGGGTTTGATGGTGTTTTGAAGCAGGTTACAATCTTTTAGGCTAAAAACACTGACATTGGGTTCTTAAAATAAGGACCTTGATGCACTGGGACCTTAAAAAGCACATCCCAATGTCTACTGTGCTACTTGTTGGTAGTACTTGCAGTCCTTCAATACAGAAGTTTCACTTCTACCATGCATGGCCACCATGCACTTTTTTATATTTATCCTTTTTTGATTAGGTTACTCCCATTAGGCTGATGGCCTCTTTTCAGGACAGACCTGAGATGGTATTTATACTACTAGGGGAAATTTGGTCAGGGCACCAGGGACTTCCCCTATTCATTGTTGTTGCGAGTGGGACTCATTTTGCATAAGCACTTCCTGTTTCCATTCCAGGGGCAGAGGCAGCCTGGAGAAACAGGGAGGCAAATGGAGACAAAAGCAAATAATGGAGTGTTGAAAGAAATGGAGGAGAAACCAAATATTGAGAGTGCAATATGTCTGCAGGATTCAGAGTAAATGTTTTCAAGAAATCTGTTTGATGGGGATCAGTCGGCAAATGATGTATATATAATTACAACCCTGCAATTGGGAGGGTTGCAGGATGATTTTCTTAAAGACATGGTGATGCAGAGTGAGAAAGAAAATGAAGGAGATATTTCCTTGGCAGACATTATGGAGAAAATACAAAAGGAGGATGCAGAGACAATCCTGAAGCATAGCGATGAGATGGAAAAGAAAATATATGGCGAGAAAATAAAAGAAGGTAAAAGGGGAGTAGCAGAAAAAAAGGCAGATGAAAATGAAAAATGGAAGTATGTGGTAAGGATTCAAAGTAAAGACAAAACAGTGTAAGAAACTTCTCTGTGTGGAAGATTTTCAGTCCATATATTTCTAGTTAATCACTGTATATTAATCAGATCAGACAATAGTAGTAGGAGTAACGAACTTAAACTCGTCTTAAGTCAAAACAAAAGAAAACAAAAAATAATAATAGAAAATATATAATTGTACAGCAGTCTGTTTCCAGTCAGAAATCCTTTATTAAGTACACAGACAAGTGATCCAAGTAAAACAAAAATAGAGTAATAATTTCCTCACAAGCTTTCTAAATATATATATATACTTTTTATTAGGCATGGGAGTGGTTTATTGTGCTGTAAAACAAAGTGTTATTGGTACACATGTTAAATTCACATCCCTTTCCCCATCAGTGTGACATTCGAGCTGGTCCTGCCCTACTTAGTAGCGTTCATAATAATATATAACCCTTATGTAAATCCAAACACCAAAATGATGTAGGGGAAAAGATCAACTGGTATGTAAAATACAGCAATGTAGAAAAGTCAAAAACACACCAGTTGTTCATTGTAGAGGTGGTTTAGGGTTACCACCTGTCCCACTTTGAGAGGGACAGTCCCTCTTTGAGCAATTGTGTCCTGACAAAAAATATTAAAAAGGACAAATGTCCTAAGTTGTAGGACATAATTATGTCCCATATTTTATGTAATAGTTGCATACAATAGTTATTTCTGTATCTAAAAATACCTAAATGTTACAAGAAACATAATAAGCAACTAAACTGCTACAAGAATAAGCTTTTATTTAGGAAAAAAAGTTAAGTTCTATCCTTTGTACTGACCGTGGGTATGTGTCGGCCTGTAAAATCTGATGTGAGTCCCAAAAATGTCCCACTTTGGCCATTTGAAATGGTGGCAACCCTAAGGTGGTTCCAAAACTTTAATAAAATAGCAAAAATAAAGAACAGGTAAGCGCTTTCGCATGTAGCTTCTTCAGACCTATTATCAAAGTAAAAACTCTAACCAGCTTTTAAACACCTTGTAACAGTTTCATCCAATCAACTGAAAAAGCATTAAAAGTTGCTAAGCAACATGATTGCATTGAAAATGCCAATTAAATAAACCAATTAAGTCTGCTTACATTCATATTCCTAAAAACAACTAAATGTTATAATGACTATAAAAATGCATATGCAATTAAATTAAATACTCATTCATCTATTACATAATAATTCATAAAAACCTTTAATCTGTTTCATGAACTCAATAAATAAGAACATATTTTAATATGTACATTTTCTTATTTATTGAGTTCTTTATCTTTACTATTTTATTAACGTTTTGGAACCACCTCTACCGTGAACAACTGGTGTGTTTTTGACTTTTCTACATAACCCTTATGTACTTTAAATAAAATGTATAATGATGTGGTACCTCTTATTTAACCAGATTATTAAGTAGATTATTAAGTCTGCGATTAAATCCAAGACAATATACTACATGGCTGGAAATATATCAACCTTACTTCATTTGGCAATCAAAAATATATATATATAAATATATACATATACATTTTGCATGTAAAAATCAATTTCTATTTTCATAACCTATTGTTACCAAAGATCGCTTTCATCCTTCTAGACTTCTTCAGGTCTGTGTACAAGAACCCGAAGTCCCAAGGCTATAGATTAGCTAGAATTACCACAGAGATGGAACCATTTTTGAGAAACCTGAACAACTTAGAGAATGATTTTCTAGTGAGAGACTATGAAAGTCAGATGTTAAAAAACATCCTGGAACCCATTATAGAACTGAAAAGGAATGAAGCTCATTCACTCAACCTCCCCAGTAGAAAAATGTTAATTAATTCCACAGAGAATAACAAATGCAAAAATAGCTGCATCCTGACATACACTTTGGATTATCACAGTATCAAAAATAATATTGAAGAAATCTGGGACATTGTCACAGGAAACCCTTTTCTGATTAACATCTTAGGTGAAGCCCCATCATTTGTTTATAGGAAGGCCAAGAACATTAGAAGCTTTGTTGAATTTAAACCTAGACCATATGAAAAAAGCACTAAAAGTTGTGAAACTAATTGTACATTTTGTATATTTATACAGCAAGGTGATAGTTTTTATTGCCCTTATTTAAAGAAAATCATTAAAACCAGTGCAGGGGGTGACTGTAATACTACAAAAGTAATTTACAGGGCACAGTGCAATGAATGTGATGCATTCTATGTGGGCAAGACTGTAAATAAACTCAAGCGTAGGATTTCATGTCATCTGTCAGAAATCCACTCTGGATGTAAAAATAATGCACTAGCCAAACACCTTTCTCTTCATAAAAGACACACAGGTTTTAAGTTCCAGATCCTGGATTGCATAGACATGGGTGATCTTGAAGAAGACATCCCAAATATTCTGGAGAAACATGAACTCATGTGGCAATTAAAGCTGAACTCTTCTAGGAAGCCTGGACTAAACTACTACTGATCAATTAAAAGTGCACTGGAACTTAGAAAATTAACACATTGTTTACATGACTAATTGTATTTTATTTTATTTTATTTTATTCTACCAGTTTATTTTAAATGCCATTTTAAATCAGTTGTAATTTAAGTGTATATTTTGTTTCCATCATCATACATACATTTTTCCTTATTTTTATTTTTTCTGGTTCTTTTTTCCACTTTATTCAAAATTATGTGTAATAACAATACTAACTAATTATACAATTATATATATTTTTATAGATGGTTTTTAGGGTTCTTGTACACAGACCTGAAGAAGTCTAGAGGGATGAAAGCAATCTTTTTTAACAATAGGTTATGAAAATAGAAATTGATTTTTACATGCAAAATGTATATGTATATATTTATATATATTTTTTGATTGCCAAATGAACTAAGGTTGATATATTTCCAGCCATGTAGTATATTGTCTTGGATAAAATCACAGACTTAATCTACTTAATAATCTGATTAAATAAGAGGTACCACATCATTATACATGTTATTTAAAGTACATAAGGGTTATATATTACTATGACCACTACTAAGTAGGGCAGGACCAGCTCAAATGTTACACTGATGGGGGAAGGGATGTGAATTTAACATGTGTACCAATAACACTTTGTTTTACAGCACAATAAACCACTTCTATGCCTGATAAAAAGTATATATATATTTAGAAAGCTTGTGAGGAAATTATTACTCTATTTTTTTTTTTTTACTTGGATCGCTTGTCTGTATATTTAATAAAGGATTTTCGACTGGAAACAGGCTGCCTGCCTTGCTTCAATTACTTTCAAATACTTAGTAATGCTGTACAATTATAAATTTTCTATTATTATTTTTTGTTTTGTTTTGATTTGACTTGACGAGTTTAAGTTCGCTACTTCTACTACTATTGTCTGATCTGATTAATATACAGTGATTAACTAGAAATATATGGACTGAAAATCTTCCACACAGAGAAGTTTCATACACTGTTTTGTTTTTGGACCCACTACACTTTAGTGACTTGTTTTGAGACTTTGGGGATACCACAGAGATTACATGCTTTTTGTTGGTACTTTGGTTTCTGAGACCAAGGTTTTTGTTTCGTCAAAGGATCCCTGAATTGGTGTGGAATTCCAGCATTTTAAGACATGGATAATGACAGGCTAAAAGATTTACTAACTGTACTTCACAAGGGATGGCTTACACCTGTCACCACTGGGCTTCCGGATATTGGCTAAGGCTCTTGCCACCCCCATAGTGCCTTTTTTAGGCAAGGCTCAAAAGACAAACCCACCTCCTTAGAAAACAAAAATGGAGAAAACTAAGGGTAATGCTGCTCAACGCCAGAAGTCTAAATCTCAAGATGCAGGCACTTGATGCACTCCTCAGCATGGAGAACATCGACGTCTGTGCAGTAACTGAAACCTGGTTCAAGGCTCCGGAGAGCACCCCAGCACTACCAGGCTATACCTCATATCATGCTTTTCGGCCCCAAAACCCGGGCCGAACCACAAAGGGAGGGGGAGTGTCCATATTCATCAAGGACATCCACACCTCCAGGTTAGTAGCAACACATGAAGCATCAGAGACCATACAGGTGCAACTAACCATAGGCAAAACTGCTATACAACTGGTAGCATGTTACAGACCACCCTCCCAATCTCAAGAACCCCACTCAGCCTTCCTGAAGACATTGGAGGATATGAATGTATCACAAAATACCATCATACTGGGAGACTTCAACTACCCAAACATAGATTGGGTACATTACTCTAGCCCTAATACCCTAGCCCAAAGGTTCCTGGAATTCATAAATTCAAATGCACTGGAACAACTTGTCACCTCTCCCACTAGGGGAGATAATAAACTAGACCTGATCATCACAAACATGGGGACAAAATGCTCCACACCGGAAGTATACTCCTCACTAGTGAGATCTGACCACAAACTAATCATCCTGGATATACATATCCCACCTCCACCCCCAGCACAAAAGACCACAGTGAAAAACTTCTCAAAAGTAGACTTTACTCTTCTTAAGACTGAGATGGTATCCTCTAAGCCCACTGTGCCAGTGGATACCACATCCCACAATGCCGAATCCCTCACAAATGCTTTCTATGGACATCTCCAAGAATGCATGGATCATGCAATCCCAAACAAATCCAAGTCCCTCTCCACCAAAGGTAAGCACCCTGTCTGGTGGATCTCAGCCATAAACAAATTGTATAACAAAAGAAGGAAGCTACTGCACGTCAGAGCAAAATCCCATGAAGGGAAGACATCTCTGATCAACATTAGCAGAAAACTACGTTCTCTCATAAAAGCATCCAATGCCAACTTTGAGAGAAAAATCGCTAAGGACACTAAAGATAACCACAAAGCCTTCTTCAGCTATGTTAGAAACCTGGGTGGAAACCCTCAGATATGCTCAGAGCTGGTTCACAATAACATAAAATACACTGAACCCACAGATATTGCCAACATTCTGGCTGACAGGTTCAGTGCAAATTTCTTCCCTCCTTCACCCCCAAAAGAAGAAATACTTATCCCAGCTGAATGTAATCTCCCTGTCATCTCAGATGTCCAAGTGAGAACCGCCCTAAACAAAGCAAAAAACACAGCATCAATGGGACCTGACGGTATCCCGGGTTGCATGTTACGTGAACTCCAAGAGCAGCTAAACCCACACATAAAAATGCTATTTAACCTTAGCCTTACTTCGGGATATGTACCTGAACACTGGCGTACAGCAACAGTGGTCCCACTCCACAAGGTGGGTGTCTCTACAGACCCTGGAAACTACCGTCCCATAAGCTTAACCAGCCTGGTCTGCAAAGCTATGGAAAGAATCATTATGGAACTCATAAACAGAGACATAGGGGACCTACAGACACTTGACCCCACCCAGTTCGGCTTTGTAAAGGGCAGATCCTGCCTTTTAAACCTGGTTGACTTTTTTGAAACAGTCACTAGAGCCATTGATGAGAGCAAAGCAGTCCATACAGCATACGTGGACTTGGCAAAGGCCTTCGACACAATACCCCACTCAGGCATCATAGATAAGCTCAACAGCTTAAAAGTAAACCCGTATGTCACTAGATGGGTTGCAAACTGGCTAAAGGACAGAACCCATAAAGTTAAAATCGCTGGAGCAATGTCAGACTCAAAGCCAGTCACAAGTGGTGTCCCACAGGGATCTGTCCTGGGACCCCTCTTGTTCGGCATTTATTTCTCAGATGTTAAAGCAAACATGGGAGGGCTGTGGCTGACAAAGTTTGCAGATGACTGCAAACTAGGCGCCATAGTCGATACACCAGCAGACACACACATCCTACAAAAAGACCTCACAGAAACGGACAACTGGTGCCGGAGTCACGGCCTTAAAGTAAATGCCAAAAAATGTATAGTCATACCCTTTGGGAAAAACAAAGTACCCACAAATTATCACATAGACAGCAACCCACTGAGTATGGAAAAAGTAATCAGAGACCTAGGGGACCCAAGTCAACAGTGACCTCTCATTTGACACCCACATTGCCAAAGTGGTTAGAAAAACATTCTACCTTGCACACCTCATCATGAAGGGATTCACATCCAGATCCAAGGATGTCATTGTACCCCTGTATTCCTCCCTCATCAGACCCATGATTGAGTACAATGCCCCATTTGGTATGTACCTCACCCGGCATTTGCAACAGCTGGAGAGACCACAAAAGTACCTCACCAAGAGGATCAAGGGTCTCCAACATATGTCTTATTCTGCCAGACTAAAGAAACTTCAGCTCTATTCAGTAGCATACCGCCTGCTCAGAGGTGATCTCTGCCTGACGTACAAGGCCATGTCCAATCAGGATCTGATGGACATGCTCCACCTCAAAAAATCCAAATCCATCAGGACCACGAGAGCTAAAGACTTAAACCTCGGCACAAGTATGAATAGGACATGCTGGAGGGATAGATTCATAACCCAGAGGCTTCCCATGCTCTGGAACAAGATCCCAGTTCGTATTAGGCAGAGCCCCTCACTGACTCTTTTCAAGAGAAATCTTGATGGGTGGATGGGAGATTGTAAGTTTACCCCAGGGGTCACATCTGTGTCACTGCTAGACAGGGGCACAGGAAACTAATTCTATTATATAGGGGACCTTCACTGTGTCACTACTAGACAGAGGCACAGTATTCTTGATTTATTCTGTACATTTTTGTACCATTTCATGGGGTGGCAAAAGCCACATCACTATGGCTAGGCTTACAAATGCCCCAGGGCAGATAGCCTAGTACTATACTATGAAACTATGAAACTATGGAATGATACAGAAGCAGTTCAGATACAAACGGATACAGAAAATGGACAGGGAAGAATGGGCCCAGAGAATATGAATTTAGAGACTTTTTCTAAACTAGAAAAGCAACTGAAATGCATGCAGGGTCTCTACTGGGAGCACATTTATTTACAACAAAGCATTGATAAGAAGAGACTACCCAGGGGACTTAGATTGAACAAAAGACCAATGTGGAAAAGTATGGATTATTCACTTTCTAAGGAATGGGAAGATATTTTAGAGGATGCCAGCTACAAACTTATTTGTCTGCTAGTAAGGAACAATCTTAGTGTGCAGGAAGCTACAAAGGCTGACATCACATCTTTAAAAACAACATTGGAAAATGAGAACCACAATGACCTAGATGCTAAATTTAAGCTGCTTAAAGAAAGATTGAAAGGATATGAGCAGTCCATTAAAGAAAGAAAGATTAATAAAATGAAACAAGATCAACTGGACAAAGATGATCCTGGGAGACTTACTAGGAGGTACAATAATAACAACAACAGGAGAACCAACAACAGACAAGATTTTAGTTATTACAGGGGATATAAGGGAAAGTATAACCATGCCAGCAGACCTCAGCGGGATTTTCCTAGGGGAGATCCTCGCACAAAACCAGACAGGGACACAATACAGGACCACCAGGAGACTGCCCCCCAACATCTCATTCCCCACAATCCCAATCCCCTCTGGCTATCAACACTCCGCAGAAGCCTTTGACATCACAGAAGGATCAGGACAGGAACATAAGCCACAGCGGCAACCAGAACCAACAGAGAGTTCTACAGGATGAATTACAGGACAACTGGGACCACAGAAAATCCAGTTACCAGGTGCAGCAGCACCTTCACAGAGACCAGCTTCTTCAGGAAGACCAATATCGACAGCACAGACATCAACCACCACACCAATACCAAAGCCAGCGCCAGTACCAGAACAAGAATGATGACCACCACCAGAGCCCCAGAGCTTGTCCCTCTTACCAGGTTCCCCTATACCACAGCCACAGTGAGGAATACTACTACAACCCACTGAGATTCCAGAAAGCAGAGGAGGAATTCCAGAGGTCTCATACTCTATCCACAGACAAGAGAACCAAACAGTGGACAGGTGTGAGGGAAATGCAATACCTGGGCAATCCTGACTGGAACCCCGACTACAACCCAGGTCCCAGGCTCAGACAGAGGAACCAGCCACAATAAAAGGTACAATAACAACAATAATAGGTGCCACAATAACAGGTGCTCCACTTATCTGGAACCACTCTGTTAAAACACTGACTGAAGAGGAAAAAAGTGTATTGTCCAAAGGACTTACTTTTATACCAAGCTGCAGGAGTGAGGTTGCTCAGGTACTGATAGACCTTAAAATGTTTGTGAGGAAGCTCAACTTAAGGGTACAGTTTCATGGCAAAAGTAATGACATTGAAAATAAGCCTATTGATAAAACTATAAAAAGGCCTAGCAGCTATTGTCCACCACTACATCAAACACTAGCTGCTTTCGAAGTGAAATGTGAGATGGATATCAGGAAACTGCTTAAAAAAACCTCCTAAGAAAAAACTTTATAACTTAACACAGGGAGAAGGAAAAGCATTGCTTGAGCTAGGCAATGATAAATCCAGGTGTGTAATGAAGGCAGACAAGGGAGGAGGTATACTTGTGGCTGATACCACTAGCTACAACCAAATGATAGAGAACATGCTGGAGGGTAACAGATTTTATGAGTTATTTACCATGGATTACATAAAAAGAGCATATGATTTATGAAACACTAATCTCACCACATTATGGGAAGAAAAACTTATCACTGAAAATCTTTATAATTATTTATGGAGCCCATGCCCACGTTTACCTTACTTTTTTGGAATACCAAAGCCACACAAGAACAGAGAAGACCCACCTTATAGACCGGTGGTAGCAAGTGGAGGTTCCCTTACTGAAGCCGCAGCCATTTGCCTTGATTACTTGCTGAAACCTCTAGCAGAAAAGAATAAGTCATACATAAGAGATTCAATGGATTTTTGAGGAAAATAAAAAACATTACATTGGAAGCTGACAGTATTTTATTAACTATTGATGTGGAATCCTTGTACAAAGTGCTCCCTCACAATTACTGTATAACAGCAGCTATGGAGTCTTTTAAGAAACATAATCAGGGTACACAGGCACAACTGCAAAAGTTAAGCAAGCTCATTAATATTGTACTGGACTTCAATTTCTTTACTTTCAATGGCAAACACTACAAACAAAAAACTGGTATAGCAATGGGGGCTGCCATGGCTCCCAGCATAGGTAACATAGCCCTGGGCAAATGGGAGGAGGACTTTGTGTTAAACAACACAGACTACATGCAGCATATCACATGCTATTTTAGTTTTATTGATGACATCTTTATTGTGTGGGAAGGTGACACCTTGCAGCTTGGGGATTTACCTCAATCAAACAACCCCCTTCCTGAAGTTTACCTCTTCCCATAGCTGTACTCCAACCACTTTCTTAGATATGCAGATTTCCAAGGACACCAACAATAACATAATCACCACTGATCTATTCAGAAAACCAACGAGGGTTAACTTATTATGCCACAGTAAAAGTCTACATCCTACAAAAACCAAGTATAATGTAGTGAAGTCCCAAGGCTATAGATTAGCTAGAATTACCACATAGATGGAACCATTTTTGAGAAACCTGAACAACTTACAGAATGATTTTCTAGTGAGAGGCTATGAAAGTCAGATGTTAAAAAAAATATCCTGGAACCCATTATAGAACTGAAAAGGACTGAAGCACCTTCACTCAAACTCTCCAGTAGAAAAATGTTAAGTAATTCCACAGAGAATAACAAATGCAAAAATAGCTGCATCCTGACATACACTTTGGATTATCACATTATCAAAAATATTATTGAAGAAAACTGGGACATTGTCATAGGAAACCCTTTTCTGATGAACATCTTAGGTGAAGCCCCATCATTTGTTTATAGGAAGGCCAGGAACATTACAAGTTTTGTTGAATTTAAACCTAGACCATATGAGAAAAGCACTAAAAGATGTGAAACTAATTGTACATTTTGTATATTTATACAGCAAGGTGATAGTTTTTATTGCCCTTATTTAAAGAAAATCATTAATACCAGTACAGGGGGTGACTGTAATACTACAAAAGTAATTTACAGGGCAAAGTGCAATGAATGTGATGCATTCTATGTGGGCAAGACTGTAAATAAACTCAAGCATAGGATTTCATGTCATCTGTCAGAAATCCGCTCTGGATGTAAAAATAATGCACTAGCCAAATACCTTTCTCTTCATAAAAGACACACAGGTTTTAAGTTCCAGATCCTGGATTGCATAGACATGGGTGATCTTGAAGGAGACATCCCAAATATTCTGAAGAAACATGAACTCATGTGGCAATTAAAGCTGAACTCTTTTAGGAAGCCTGGACTAAACTATGACTGTTCAATTAAAAGTGCACTGGAACTTAGGAAATTGCCACATTGTTTACATGACTAATTGTATTTTATTTTATTTTATTCTACCAGTTTGTTTTAAATACCATTTTAAATCAGTTGTAATTTAAGTGTATATTTTGTTTCCATCATCATACATACATTTTTTTTATTTTTATTTTTTTCTGGTTATTTTTTCCACTTTATTCAAAATAATGTGTAATAACAATACTAACTAATTAAAAATTATATATATTTTTATAGATTGTTTTTAGGGTTCTTGTACACAGACCTGAAGAAGTCTAGAAGGACAAAAGCAATTTTTGTTAACAATAGGTTATGAAAATAGAAATTGATTTTTATATGCAAAATGTATATGTATATATTTATATATATTTTTTGATTGCCAAATGAACTAAGGTTGATATATTTCCAGCCATGTAGTATACTGTCTTGGATAAAATCACAGACTTAATAATCCACTTAATAATTTGGTTAAATAAGAGGTACCACATCATTATAAATTTTATTTAAAGTACATAAGGGTTATATATTATTATGACCGCTACTAAGTAGGGCAGGACCAGCTCGAATGTCACACTGATGGGGGAAGGGATGTGAATTTAACATGTGTACCAATAACACTTTGTTTTACAGCACAATAAACCACTCCCATGCCTGATAAAAAGTATATATATATTTAGAAAGCTTGTGAGGAAATTATTACTCTATTTTTGTTTTACTTGGATCGCTTGTCTGTGTACTTAATAAAGGATTTTCGACTGGAAAAAGACTGCCTGCCTTGCTTGGATTACTTTCTAATACCTAGTAATGCTGTACAATTATATATTTTCTGTTATTATTTTTTGTTTTCTTTTGTTTTGACTTAAGACGAGTTTAAGTTCACTACTTCTACTACTATTGTCTGATCTGATTAATATACAGTGATTAACTAGAAATATATGGACTGAAAATCTTCCACACAGAGAAGTTTCTTACACTGTTTTGTTTTTTGGACCCACTACATTTTAGTGGGTTATTTTGAGACTTTGGGGATACCACAGAGATTTCTTGTTTTTGATTCAAATTAAAGAAGACAAAGAATGGACAGGTGTGAAGTGTGGTACAGTTTAATAGCTCTTTGGGTATAAAAGCGCATGAAGTAACATCATTTATTCTTATTTTTGAGACATTATACTTGACTGTTTTGTCAATGAAAAATGTTATTGAAAAATATGAAAATAAGAAAGACTCTATATAACCCTTGGAATCCTTATGTGATATAAGCATTTAACAGAGAAACAAAAAAGAAACTTCATGTCTAATTTCAAAAAGAAGTGGAAAGAGTGACTATGAAAGAGTATTTGAAAATTTTATGTAAAGAAGTACTGGACATTACAAAAGTTTTTGATAAAAGAGGTTTATAGACTGGTGGATGGGATAGTAATATTGTGTTAAAAATAGAAATCGTAAAAATATACATATACCAAGCATGATAAATGTGGAGGGGAATAGAGGTGTTATAAAATACTGGGGATAACCCAAAACATGTTCTTTTTGTGGAAAAGAAGGACATTTGATAAGTAACTATGATAAAAGAAAATGTTCTGTTTGTGGGGGGGATGAGACATGATACAGAAATGTAAATTGAAATGTTATAAATATAAAAAATACACATTTATGGGTGGATTGCAAAAATGAAAATAAGAGTAACAAAAAAGAAAAAGAAAGAGAAAAAATGAAAAAAGAGAAAACATTTTAGAAGTAGTAGAAATAGAAGAAAAATAGATGAGAAAAAATAATAAGGAGGACACAGAAGAAGGGTCTGAAGTAGTAAAATAAAAAAAAGAATGCTATTGGTAGAAGGGTAAAATACAGAAAAAGAAAATTTAATGGGATGAGTACCAACGGGAAAAATTAATGAAAAATATATACAGCTAATTATTGGGGGTCGGTATAACGATTAAGATATTTGGCTCAAAGACACAAGGTACAATGTTTGATTTTAACTTTAGCAGGAAAATGGCCTATTAAGAAAGCTAGCCTAGTAATTTGCTATAAGCTTATAAAACTATGCATCTAAGGAAAAGAGAAAATGAAACTTTTAGAGTGTCTTCTGTAATTGTGAATAGTATTAAGAGTATAGTAAGAAGAATAAGGATTTTGGAGTAGTGTGATACATGTGATGTAGATGTAGTTATATTAGAAGACACAATATTTTTAACAAATGAAGAAAGATTACAAACAGAGAAAGTATGAGGAGGAAGGATAATCTGGAATTTGGGAAATGAGAGATGTTCTGGAATAGCTGTATTCTGTAAAAATACAGTAAAATATTAGATATAACTTTAGCAAAAAAATGGGAAGACTGTAGATTTAAAATGGAAACAAGTATATAGACTTATAACACTATATGTTTATACTAATTGTCAAGAAAGGGAAAGTGTATTTCATCAGATTTTAGACTATGTAGTGATAAATATGAATGTTATAATAACAGGAGACTTTAATTGTGATTTAAGAGACAAGCTTAAAAAGAAAGCAAATGATATAAGAAAATGTTAGAAGTTATAAGATATGGCAAGGTAAAGCTTTGAGACACAAATTCATAAACTTACAACAGGGGTATGTATAGATCTGAAATAGATTTTATAGTATCAGAAAGTTTAGTTATAAGAGAAGGGGAGGTAGTTGAAACAGTATTTTCTGATCATCCTGCAATATGGCTAGAGATAAAGGAAAACAAGGAGTATATAAAAATAAGCAAAGGAATAAAAATGATAAATGAAAAAGCATGGAATGGAGAAGAAAAGGGATTAGTAATACTGTACGGAAATATATTACAACATTTTATAAAAATTGGTGTGAATGATGGATGATATTTAAGGAAAAATATAAAAAAATGTTTTTTATAGTTACAATATGATGTCTGAAAAGTAAAGAAAATATAAAAGACCATATAACAATGCAATGAAAAATTTAGAACTTAATGATAGAAAGTACTTTGTAAAGAAAAATAATTATATGAAAGAAATCAAAAAAAAAATTGCAAGAATTGTTATCTAAGCAAATATATTTTTACAAGGAGAAAGAGAAGAATTATTGAGTTACTTAAACAAATTAGTAAAGGAAGGTGGTAGTGTAATGAGAGAAATAAAAAAATGTAAAAGGAGAAATAGAAAGAACTCAGGAAAATATTATGAATAGTGTAGTACAATATGTACAAGAAATATTTAAAGAAAAAAGAAGGTAGTGAAAAAACATGGAAGTAAAAAAAGGTAACAGAAAAAGAGAATAAAGAGTTGGAAAATAATATTTATGTAAATGAGTTAAAGTATTAGGAGAAGAAGATACAGTTTCAGCTGCAGGACCACCTGGAATAGGACATGAAATGTATAAAAATTTAAGGGAATGGCAAAAAATAATTTTTAAAGATTTTGAATAGTTAAATGAAGGTTTTATTTATAAAGAAGTATGTACTGGAATACTTAAATTCATATTGAAGAAGGAAGATAGAAGACAAAAAATGGAGAATGATAGTATTGAATAATAATGATTATAAGATCTTTATGAAAATAATACAAAAGGAAGTTGAAACTAAGGAGGGAGACCACTACGGTAAAGGCACGGCACTTAAAACCAGTAATAAATGAGATAAATAAAAAGTGCACGACCACCACAGCTGAGAACAATCAGTTTAATAAAATAACCTCAAAACAAAAAGAAAGACAAACAGTAAGTGCTTTTGCGATATACAAATCGCTTCATCAGATGAAACAGTAACATAACCACAAAGCTAATATACTAATTAAACTCTGACATCATTTCCTGCAAAAAGTCCTGCAATCAAACTTAAATATTTATAAAAATAAAAATACAATCAATAACCCTATGAAACTATAATTAATACTAAGACAACTATGAAATGCAAACCACTCATAAAGAAAACTTATATACACCAAGACAGAAATGAATCTGGGACTGGCCAGGCTTTCGAAGCTGGTTTTAAAGAGACAATTTCATTTAAACCTGGAAATCTGTCCACTTGCAAAGAAAGAATCCAAACTTATTCTTCCATCTCAGTTCTATTTCTAAGGTCCCCCCCAGTATTACCTTCTGCAACCTCTAAGACTAAAAACTTGAAGCCACGATGACCACCTTCTCTTATAATATGTCAAAGGGAGGAAGCAAAAATCATGACATGAGGCCTTAATAAGGCATTTGATTTTTATTTTTTATTTATTTTACATTTGTTGACCGGGATAGTCCAACTGGATGCATGTTCATTTTCAGCAGAGGCCCAGGGAAAAGAGCTCCAAGGGTAAGCAGATACAGCATTACATAATACCAGCATTACATATTACAAACAGACTATTTACAGAGATTACATAAGTAAGCAAGTTAAACAAGTTCCACAGGTTACAGTTAATCCTGAGCGCAAGTCAGGATTAAATTAAATTACACAGTAAACTGGTTAGCAGATTTTTACACATTCTAGAGAGAGTTAGCCAGGCTTGATACATTGACATAGCCAGTTAAGTGACAAATGTTGTTTGAGTCTAGTTTTAAATTGACCTAAGGTGGAAAGTAAGGTAATATCAGCTGGAAGAGAGTTCCAGGATCTACTTACAGAGTTTGCAAAGAGAGAATCACCGGCTGTGTTATTAATTTTGCTAGTCTGAATTAGTAGTTTGTTAGAGGATCGGTGGTCTAGGATTGTTATAGGGGTGATAATATTTTTAAGTGCAGGAGTATTGTCCGGATTATAGAGGATTTTATAGGCCATAATCAGTTGGTTATACTGGATTAGGCTGGGTAGTTCAAGCCACCCAAGCTGATTTAGATTGATGCAATGATGTGTCCTAAAAGGCAGCCCAGTGGCAAACCTGGCAATGTGGTTGTAGCAAACTGAGAGTTTGTTAAGGACAGTCTTGTTTAAATTCGAGAGTAGAGGGGCTGCATACAGAAGGGTTGAAAGAAGGTGAGAGCGAGCTATGGCAATTTTAGCTGGAGGGGTTAGGAAGGCTTTTATTCTGTAAAGTGACCCTAGTTTTTTATTGATGGTTTTGATAGTTTGGTTAACATGTAGGTCAAATTTTAGATTATTGTCTATGATGACACCTAATGGTTTTGTAGAGGGGTCAGGGGAGATTATTGTGCCATCATTTGATTTTATGGTAAAGGTGAAAGCTGTAGACCTAAGTGTTGGTGAAAATAACAACATTTTAGCTTTTTGGGGATTTAGGATCAGACAATGTTCAGAAAGCCAGTTTCCTATCGTATTAAAGGTGGTCTGGGTAGCTGACCATAACTCTACTGGAGATGTGGCTGAGCAAATCAGAGTAGAGTCATCAGCATATTGGATACAGCTGACTTTTGGGATGACAGTATAAAGGTTGTTAATAAAGATGGAGAACAGCAAGGGCCCTAGTATAGAGCCTTGTGGTACTCCAAGGGTGTTAGGTAGAAGGTTAGAGAGTTTGTTCTGCCAGAGGACAGCCTGCTGTCGACCATTCAGGTAGGATTGAAACCATTGAAGGGCTCTAGTATCTAGACAGAATGTTTGCAGGGTGTGGATTAAAAGTTGGAGATCAACCATATCGAATGCCTTGGAAAGATCCAAGAAGAGGGCTGAGGATATATAATTATTGTTGCGATTATGGTTTATGGTGTTGGTAAAGGCTAGGAGGGCTGAAGTAGTGCTGTGATGAGGACAGAAGCCATGCTGAGTGTCTGCCATAAGGTGATTCTGGATTAGGTGGTGCATGAGTTGTCTATGAATACATTTTTCCATAATCTTTGCAAGTGGAGAGATTATAGCTATTGGCCTATAATTGGAGAATTCAGTAGAGCTGCCTCCTTTGTGATGTGGGATTACATAGGATATTTTCCAGATGGTGGGAATTTTAGCTTCTGCTATGGTTCGATTGATTAGTATTGAGACGGGGTAAGCAATAGCATCAGCTGATTTTTGTAGGTACTCGGCAGGGAGTTGATCAGGAGAAAGTGTAGTGGGTTTTAATTTTTTGATCAAGGCACGGATAAGTGAAGTGGTGACTGGTGGGAAGCTGAACGCAAGTAGGTTTCTAGGGTTGCTACTTTCAGGACCAGGGGAGCTAGGAGGTAGTTGGCTAGCTAGGGCTTGAATTATCTCAGTAAAGAATCACTTAAAACTGTCAGAAACACCTTCAGGGGTTTTATCAATAGTAGCAGCAGGGATTGGGGTTGAAGTTTGTCCAGGATGTAGTAGATTATTTAAACCTGCCCAAAACCTCTGAGGGTTATTTTGATTTACTGTCTGTAAACTACAGTAGTATTGTTTTTTTGTCTTGCAAAATTGATTTTTTGGTTTTGTTCCTGGATTGCCTGTATTTAATGTGATCTTGAGGGTCTTTAGAAGAACGCCATAAAGCCCATGCTTTGTTTCTAAGGGTAATTTTGAGTTTAGACTCTTTAGAAAGCCATGGCGCAGTTTTTGCCTTGGTTCTCTTTGAATACAATTGGTCATGAAATCTTATGGGTAATATTGAAAGAGTATAATATAAGTGATAAAGGTAGGAAATTATGTATGTCAGTGTATAGTAATAATAAAGTAAAAATACTTGTAAATGGCTGGTTAAGTCAAGAGGTACATATGATGAAACGTTAAGACAGTGATGTCCAATGAGTTATATATTCTTTAAATTAGTTATGCATGTGATAGTATATGAAATAAATTATAAAATGAAGGAGGTGGGGTATAGAATACCTGAAGGGTTAAGAATTCCAGTTCTATTAACATATGCAGATGACATTATAATAATTGCAAAAACAAAATTTGGATAAAAGAAGTAATAATTTGCACAAATTAATGTCCAGGGGTGATAGGGATGGCTTCAAATAAAGAGAAAATTAAAGGTTTAGGTGATATAGGGGTATATATTTTACAATGAATAAAATGTATGTGCTGGGTATAGCATTTGGGAATAAATATGTAAGTAGAATTCAGTGTGGAAAAACAACAGAAGAAATAAAACAAACCTTTCTTTTCTGGAGAACATATAAATTATTATTCAGAAAAAAAGCTTATTGTTAAATGTAGTACTGATGGGGACAATAGCATACTTAGTAAGTTTATTTATGTTGCCAACAGTATTTCAAAAGGAATTATTGCAGATATATTTTTTATTTATATAGGGTTCTAGATTAAATCCAGTAAAAAAAGGGTTTTGTATGTTTTATTTTATTTATTTTTATTTTATATTTGTTGACCAGGATAGTCCAACTGGATACATGTCCATTTTCAGCATAGGCCTGGGGAGAAAAGCTCCAAGGTAAGCAGTTAAGTTTAAGATACAGTACTTACAGTAGTTAACATACCTAAACAAGCAGTTAAGTTTAAGATAAAATATTTACAGTGGTTACATACTTAAGCAAGTTATAGAAGTTCCAGAGTAAGAGATAATCCCGAGAGTAGGTCAGGATTAAGTAAAACAGGTCAGCTAAAATACTGTTTTTAACTCATACAGTAAGATTATAGATACAATATTTACAGTTGTTACATACCTAAACAAGTTATACAAGTTCCAAGGTTAGAGATAATCCTAAGTGTAGGTCAGAATTAAGTGTTAACTTATTCTAGAGGAGTGTTAAGTCTGTTAGTCAGGTTTGCTACATTGACATAGCCAGTTTAGTGTCAAATGTTGTTTGAGTATAGTCTTAAATTGACTCAGGGTGGTTAGTAATGTAATTTCAGCTGGGAGAGAGTTCCATGATCTGCCTACAGAGTTGGCGAAGAGAGAGTCACCAGCAGAGTTATTCATTTTGATAGTCTGGACTAGTAGTCTATTAGAGAATCAAAGAGGTCTGGGATTGTTATAGGGGGTGATAGTATTTTTAAGAGCAACAGTATTGTCCAGATTGTAAAGGATCTTATGGGCGATAATCAATAGGTTATACTGGATGAAGCTGGGTAATTCTACCCTCCCAAGCTGGTTTAGCTCAATACAAGGATGAGTCCTATAAGGCAGCCCAGTAGCAAATCTGGCAATGTGGTTGTAGCAGATAGAGAGTTTGTTAAGGACAGACTTGTTTAGATTAGAGAGTAAAGGGGATGCATACAGAAGAGTTGAAAGTAGGTGAGAGTAAGCTATGGCATATCTAGCAGGAGAGGTTAAGAAGGCTTTTATCCTATAAAGTGACCCTAGTTTTTTATTGAAGGTCTTGATGAATTGATTAACATGTTGGTCGAATTTAAGATTATTATCTATGATAATGCCTAACAGTTTTGAAGAGGAGTCTGGGGAGATTATTGTGCCATTATTAGATTTTATGGTAAAAGTGAATGCAGTAGACCTGTGTGTTGGTAAGTAAAGCAACATTTTAGATTTTTTTTTTTTGATTTAGGATCAGACGATGATGACCAGAAAGCCAGTTTTCAATTGTGTTGAAGGTGGTTTGTGTAGCTGACCATAGCTCTGTTGGAGATGTGGCCGAGCATATCAGGGAGGAGTCATCAGTGTATTGGATACAGCTGACCTTTGGGATAACAGTATAAATGTTGTTAATGAAGATGGAGAACAGAAGGGGCCCTAGTATAGAACCCTGGGTACACCTAGGGTGTTGGGTAGGGGTAGGAGTTTAGAGAGTTTGTTTTGCCAAAGGACAGCCTGCTGTCTATCATTCAGATAAGATTGGAACCACTGAAGGGCTTTAGTATCTAGGCAGAATGTTTTCAGGGTGTGGATTAGTAGCTGGTGATCGGCCATATCAAAAGCTTTGGAAAGATCCAAGAAGAGGGCAGAGAATATGTTATTATTGTTGTGATTAAGGTTTATGGTGTTGGAGAAGGCTAGGAGGGCTGAAGTAGTGCTGTGGTGAGGTTGGAAGCCATGCTGGGAGTCTGCCATGAGGTTATTCTGAATTAGGTGGTGCATCAGTTGTCTATGGATACATTTTTCCATAATTTTTGCAAGTGGGGATAATATAGCTATTGGCCTATAACTGGATAAATTAGTAGAGCCACCTCCTTTGTGAGGTGGGATTACATAGGATATTTTCCAGATGGAGGGGATTTTGGCTTCAACTATTGTTCGATTGATTAGTATCGAGATGGGGTAAGCAATGGCATCAGGTGCTTTTTGTAGATACTCGGCAGGGAGTTGATCAGTGGAGAGTGTAGTTGGTTTTAATTTTTTGATCAAGGTACAGATGAGTGAAGTGGCAATTGGTTGGAATCTAAATGTGAGTTGGTTTCTGGGGGTGGTACCTTCAGGGCCAGGGGAGCAGGGAGGAAGTTGGCTAGCTAGGACTTGAATAGTCTCAGTAAAGAATTGGTTAAAACTGTCAGAGACTTCCTCAGAAGGTTTATCATGGTGGCTGCGGGGATTGGGGTGGAAGTTTGTCCAGGATGTAATAGTTTATTTAAACCTGCCCAGAACTTCTGAGGGTTATTTTGATTTATTTCCTGTAGATTTTAGTAGTAGTTTTTTTTTTGTCTTGTAAAATTTTTTTTAGTGTTGTTCCTTGATTGCCTATATTTAATGTAAAATAAAGAGAAAGGAGGTTTAGGGTAATTATCCCAGTGGTATATGCTGCTTCATTAAATTTGTACAAATTGTTAAAAGTACATAAATAAAAAAGATGAGAGATTAGTAGTAAAATTGTATAAATATAAGCATGATACATTTGGGGTATGTTAATAAAGAGTAACAGAGAAAACAAGTGTATAAATGAAGAAATAAAATGTTACCAAGAAAAAAATATTTCTGCAGAAAATAAAAACAGATTATATAGATGTATGGAAGAGTATGGGGTAAGAATGTAATGATAAAACATTACTATGTAAAACCATGGGAAAATCTAACAAATGAAAAAAAATAAAAGCTATAAAAATAAGAAGCAAATTGTGTAATCAGAAAGTAGGACGTTAAGATGTTTTGTTGATACTGGTAATTGATAAAATACCAGTAAAAGGAATATGCCATATAAAAAGAAAATTGCTAGAAAATGTTTATATTGTCAAGAAGAAGAAACTATGGAACATGCTTTTTTTTTAAATGTGAAAAAGTTATGCGGAAAAATATGTAAAGAAGATTGTTTTGAAGATATAAAACGTGGATAAAATAAACACGGGTATGATTAAATATGTATATTATTAGAATAGAAAGAAAAGAATACATTACATGTATAGATAAAAAGTTATTTTATGTCATATGGGCTACATGAAATGAAAGAATGAATGAAATCATGTTTAACGATAAATGGTTTCTAGCAACGATATTAAATAAAATCAGATGTTGGTTATGGAAAAAGGAGTGTGGGTCTAATAGGGATGAACATTTAGTATGACTGTAAAGGAAATTATGAATATTTCTAAATATATTTGTATATCTATATATTTGTACATTTGTAAATATGTTGTAACAGTTGTTTTTGTATATAAATAAAGGACCGCTACTCCTTTCAATAGATGCCATGGGATCTTTTACAGCCACGTGAGCTACCACCAGCTCAGCAGATGGGACATCAGTTTATCATCACATCCAAAGGATAGCACACCCCTTATGCTGCACTGCAGTGCCAGCAAACCATCTGTCTGGTGTGGGAAGAGAACCTGTAGTCCTTTGTACCAAAGGCAAGTGTGCTACCCATTACTCCACTGACGCTATACTGTATGTACAATATATATATACAATATACATACTTTGGTTGTATATTGTTTTCTGCAAAGCAGTTATTCATTGCACTTGTAAGTATCCATCTGTATAGTTTAAAACATTTATAATATGTGGGGGGCTTTGCCCCCCTACGACATATTCTAATTCCAGGATCACACTACAGTGGGGAACAGGCCATATATAACTGTCGAAGAAATGAGTTGTCAGTGAAATGAACTTTCAGTGAATTGGTCTTGCTGATTTGCTTGTCAGTGAAATGAGCTGTCAATGACATGAAGGTAACCTATATATATATATATATATATATATATATATATATATATATATATATATATGGGTCTGCTTCTCTTTATCAAATGCGCAGTTCACCAAGTATCACATAACCGATACCACTTCTCCGAACACTCACTATTACGAAAGATCAATTTTTCCCAAAGGTTGTTTTAGTGAAAGAGTTAATGTGCTGTTGGTGGTACGAGACTTATAACTATGCTGTGTTGCTGTACCTTTACATACATCGTACTAGTTGTGTGGCATGGTGGATACACTGGTAAGTTTAAAATATTCAGTATTTTAAAAGTAGTTTGAGAGAGCTCGTGGGGTTTTACTGGCGATTGCACTACAGTAAGGATCAGGAATCAATCCTTGTCACTGTAATACGATCTCGGAGTTGGTATATATAATTTGCAGGTGGCATGGGGGTACATGCCCCACATGGGGGTACAGGGGGGCTTGCCCCCCTGCAAGAACTATTACTACTATGTGTTTTGTTAGTATTTCATAAGTTGTTGTTACTTTGGTGTTTCGTAGTTTGGAAAACCTTTCGTAATAGTGAGTGTTCGGAGAAGTGGTGTTGGTTATATGAAGTTCGGTGAACTGTACATTTGATAAAAAGAAGTAGACCTATATATATATATATATATCTATATATATATATATATATATATATATATATATATATATATATATATATATATAAACAGTAGTGAAACAAATATATAGATTCACTTTTATGCTGTACTGCAATTTATAAAAACAGGGCATGCCACAATGAAAGATACATACACATTAGAAGTGAATGAGAGATAGGAATAAAGGTTTACCATCTGTGATACAAGATCACTGTATCAGCCTCATAGCCTTTGCATTTTGTAATGCATTATCAGCTTTGTTTGCTCAAATTACATACATTATAGGTACAATGCTCTGTAGATGTGCCATAGTAATGCTAATCATATTTTTAATGGTCATTACAGTAATTCTAGCACTTTTTGTACCCTCTTATAGATTAGGCCAGGATTCAGAAACAGTGCAGGCAGGAGTGGCAAGGCTATGGAAAAAAGAACCTTCTAACATGATTGTGGGAAACAGTGATTCAGACACATTAGTATCAGTGAGGAAAGACCTTATTATCAGCTAATTTGCATGTCTCTGAATCACTTGGTTATATTTCTGTAAGTGCTAAGAAACACTTTGCTGTTGTAATCACCACTGTTGACCTGTGCATCTGTAGGCACAGGCACCCCCCACATGCACTCCCCTACTCACATGCACACATGCGACGACACACACTCTTACACACTGCCATATCTCTTGCCTGTTCTTGAGTTAACAGGAAGTCTCTGATGTTGGCTCCTTTGTTAACTGTCCCTTGTAAATCATGAATGATTGCAGTCAGTCACTAATGTCAGACATTAGAATGTTATTCTTCTTATTGTTCAGAAAATGCATCACGATGGAAGATCTATTCCTCTTTTAACTTTTTAAGTGGATTACAGTAATACTGAAAAAAAAATCAGTAGTGTCATCTAGTGTTCCCACTGGCTTTGTCCAGAAGTCTTGAGTACAGCCCTTGTAAGCCATGGACCAGTACAGTGAGTCTATTATGCCAGACATTAGAGCTTCATACTTCTTAGTATCCATAATATGCTTCATGTTGCAAAACGTGTGCTCTATTCACTTTGTAGGTGAATTAACAGACTATTAAGACTGTCTCTGGTGTCCAGTGTTCCCCATATGTCTTTTGTGCTGCAAAACCTGTAGTTCTATTAACAATTGAAGTGACTTAGGGTAATATGAAAAAGTCCCTGGTGTCTATCCCCCCCCCCATGTTTTGCAGGATTTGCTCATTAGCCAAGGGTAGTTTAGTGGTATAGCAGCCACACACCCCTGACACATGCATGCATGCGCATGCACATCAAACGAATACACACACACACACACACACACACACACACACACACACACACACACACACACACACACACTCACACTCACCAGAAACTGATCATACAAAGCCACACCGATTACAATAATGAAGACGCTCATCCAGTCACTCATGCATAGACACACACACACACACACACACACACACACACACACACACACACACACACACACACACACACACACACACTTACTCACTTACTCACCTGAGACTACTTATACCTCACATATACAGCCACATACATAACACACACATGCACACACCTCAACACTGCCTATCCATTAAACTCCTTGGCAATCACCTCTAATGTAATCTCACTCAGTAAAAGTAATAGGTGAATGCAAGCTTTTGGCTGTGTTAATTAATGGAGATGAGAGTGACAATTTACACACTCAAGCAGGTCTATGAATCACTTGCAGCATGCACTTCCAGGGGAGAGCACATAACTCATTATCATATGCTTCTACCATGGATAACCACATCGCCACAACAGTCAGGAAATCCTTCTATGTGGCACACCTCATCACTAAGGGCTTTTCATCCAGAAAAAAGGAGGTCATTGTCCCACTGTACTCATCCCTCATTAGACCCTTATAGAGTATAATGGCCCATTTGATATGTACCTCACAAGACATCTGCAACAGCTGGAAAGGCCACAGAAAAACCTCACTAAAAGAATCACAGGCCTAAAGCAGATGCCATATGCTGACCATCTAAAAAATACTCCAGCTATACTCTGTGGCATATCGTCTACTCAGAGGTGATCTCTGCTTAACATACAAGGCCATGTCAAACCCTGAGCTGTTGGACATGTTCCACTTAAAGAAATCCCAATCCCTCAGAGCCACACACTCCAGGGATCTAAATCTTGTCATCACAATGAACAAAACATGCTGGAGGGACAGGTTCCTGACCCAGAGACTCCCCATACTCTGGAATAGACTGCCCATACATGTCAAGCAGAGTGCCTCATTGGCCTTCTTCAAAAGGAACCTTGATGATTGGATGGGAGATAGGAAATTCACCCCGGGGATCATGTCAGTCACCCTGCTAGACAGGGGTCCAGAGAAGTAAATATTGTGGGAAGAAATATTCAGGGAATTGTTATGGCTAGGCTTGCATAGGCCCTAGGGCTGATAGCCTAGTACCAACCTATGAACCTATGAACCTATTTACATTTGAGGGAGGCCAGAAAGAGAGCCCATCACAGTGCTACACCCACTCAAGTTAAGCACTGTGGTGGGGTCGTCTCTGAATCAGAAACCACCACAGCCAGCTGTAAAGAAGTCCTACTGCTGGCAGTAACATTTCTGAATCCCAGGGTTAGTCTTTTAAAGGTGTATTTGTAGATGTTGGAGTATCATTTGTATGACCCCTTGAGCTTTAAAGAATGATCTGGGTAAGTCATTCGGGGTATCTTGTATTGGGAATGCAGTGATGACATCACCATCCATGTTGCTCAGTAGTGTAGTAA
Source organism: Protopterus annectens (assembly GCF_019279795.1). Lineage (NCBI taxonomy): Eukaryota > Metazoa > Chordata > Ceratodontiformes > Protopteridae > Protopterus > Protopterus annectens. The sequence goes on along the minus strand of NC_056732.1, from coordinate 1,409,683,920 downwards.
GAATTCGATCAATGATCCCTCTCTGGTCAAATTTAACGTTGTCAACCTTCTTGATAACAAAACTAGTCAGCCATTCCCCTCTGGAAACACCTATGGTTATTTTAGTTCCTGTTGATACATCAACTGCACTTTTCTTGAGTGCTTTTAGCATAGCTTGAGACTTAAGTTGTCCATTCTTGTCAATTACATGGCCACTGTATGACATTTTTTCTTTGAAAATTCACACCTGTTTCTATTTATTCCAATCCCAAACTCTTTCACCCTGTCTTGGGCACCTTCTAAGTTATCTGACTCCTCTGCATCAGTCTTTGACTCCACAAGGATAATATCTTTGTAGCACTGAATATTAGGAATTCCTTCGAAGGCCTGGCTCATATGCCTATTGTCAATTGACGGGCATGGCTCCCTACTGTAAATGTCTGATGATACTGCAAGTCCTGGTATTTCAAAAATTAGACTACAACATTTAAGAAAAAAAAAACAGTGAATTCCCTTTAAAACATTTTTTTTTCTGGGGAGTTTTACTCCCTGGCAACTCTTACTGTTGGGGACAGCACTACCACACCTTTCTTAGTTACATATACAATACTGCACCTCACAGCAGACAGAATACTTCAAGGTTCCACAATATCAGACCTAGTACAAATTTTCCCACAGTGCATATCTTTGTCACTTGTTAGGTATGACCATAAAGCTATCTCACTCAACATAAAATTGTAACAAGAGACTCCTTCCACCCAAGGTACCTTTACAAATTTCACTAGCACAAACTGTCTGCTCTTGAGTGATACATTAGTAAGCTTCAAATCCCCACCAAACCCAGTTAACTCCACTGAATACAGGGAAGAGTACACCACCACACTACCAACATGTATACAGCTGCATAGATGCAGCTTTACCCTGTAGGAAGAAGCACAGAACAAACCACAGAAGCAAACCTCCTTGGTGGAACCATAATATCAACAAGCTTGACAAAGCAATGAAGAGAATTTTGAGTTACTCTCAGAATGAATGATCCCTCATCACTGAAATAAACAAACAATGCAAGAGCTTAATAAAATCCACAAAGGCTAAGTTTGAGGCTAAAATAGCCACCCAAGCCAAAGACGGTGACAAGACATTTTTTCATTACGTTCGTAATCTCATAAGCACAACTCAGTGATATACTGAGTTGATTGTGAATGATGCACAAATGCAGTGCAGCCAAAGCCAGCAATAAACTCCCCTCACACATAAGAACCATCCCCCACCACAAGCACTTCAAAAAAGAGCTAAGACTACATCTACTTAACATAAAGATTTGCCCCTGTCATGACTTCCTAATCCTCTACACTCTTTCATCCCCCGCCCCATCCTACACACCTAAAATTCCACTCTCATCATGTCAAGAACCCATTTAGCTAGGAGACTATACCACAATGAAGTATTTTATACCTAGCTCTACCTTAACCTTTTAGCTATGATTCATTATTATTTACCTGCTTTCTAAAAAAAAAACTTGCTGATATTACAGTTATCTTTTATACTTTGTATTTCATTTTTCTGTACATATAAATACCTGATAACTGTGTTAGTACTTCATTTTAACTATGTTGCTAACTGTTAATTGTGTCATTACTTCACTGTATCTGTAAAATCTCTTTAGCTTTTCTCCTCGGGTCTCCAATGAAAATGGGCCACTAGCTCAGTTGGACCAACTCAGTTAACAAATGACAAATAAATAAATAAATAAAGGTTACCTTTACTGAGGCTTAAGCTATAGCTAACACTACCCCTCTCCACTCCCTCATTTATCCCAAAAGATATACCTGAAACCAACTCGCCTCCAGCTATCATAAAAGACCAAGTCATAAAAGTGCTATCAAAAGCTAAAAATACAGCATTGATGGGTCCTGACAATATGCCTTGTATCTTAAATAGCAAGAAGCTTGACTTAACCATTCTCTAGCAACACTATTCAACCTCAGCCTCCATACAGGTTTCGTACTAAGCAAATTGAGAATAGCTAGTTATTCCCCTACATAATGGGGGACTTTCCACAGACCCAGGCAATTATAGATTTGTAAATTTGACCAACCTTGTATGCAAAGCCATGGAAAGACTTATCAATAAGGAACCTCCAAATACTGGACCATCTCAATTTGGATTCATCAAGAGTAAGTCAAGCTCACTCAACCTGGTGGACGTCTTTGAAAAGGTCACCAAAGCAATGGATGAAGGTAAAACAGTACACACTGTATACCCCCACCTGGAAAAGGCTTTTGAGACAAGTCCCCACTCAGGCATAGTTTAAAAGCTAAATAAACTGGGTTTAAATGTCTACATCACCCTTTCAGTTGCAAACTGGCTCATGCAAGAAATCAAAATATGGGAAAATACCTCCGTAAAGAGACCAGTCATCAGTAGAGTCCCCCAAGTCCTTTGCTGGAACCTCTCTTGTTTGGCATCTACTTCTCTGAAATAAAAGCCAATGCCAAAGGGCTCTGGCTGACTTAGTTTGCAGATGACTGTAAGCTAGGAGCAGTTATTGAATCCCCAAGCAAACCATTCAACTGTCCAGATGAGTGCCTTTCATATTTTCGCCCTTGTGCCCAAACCACACCAACCATAGCTAAACTGAGCATTACCCATACCCAGTCATGGGTTATTGCTATAAAAAGTTATTGGAAATTCTTCCAGCTGCATTTGTAAAAATTCTTATTTCAATAACTTCCTTTTGTCAGAGACATTAAAACATTTTCAGCACTTGGGAGGGAAAACTGCCCTAAACCAATGAATATGAAAGTTATTCTACTACTTTGATTAGAGTAAACATTCCTGGTTTTCTGCTATCTCACTTTTTCAGTCGAAAATAATAATAGATGTCAGCTTTCCAAAATTTGAATAAGTATCTTCACTTTGGAACAACAAAGAGCATTTTTGGTTGCTCATTATTAATAAAACATGTATGAATTGTATAGCCTATGTTGAAAAAACTTATAGACAGATAAAAATATAGATACAGATATACAAGGTCTAATTCAGTTATTTATTTATTTTGCTCTATGTTAATTTGAAGTTGCTTAAATTATGACTGGCACTAGACATTATTTGGAAAATATCAAGTGCAAATGATTATGTATTGTGTGTAGGAATACTGTCTCAAACATTTTTAGGAATTAAAGAAGTTGGAAAATACCTGCAGCAAGCACATAATGGCATTTTATTTGCTTTTCCAGTGTCACACTTTATCTGAAATTAATCAGAATCAGCATTCTTTTAGCCATAGGGTGATGGTTTATGTGCAAGAACTATGAGACAAATAGGTCATTGTATTTTAGGAGAGATCATCCCAGGTTATTGCTAGTGTTAAAAGCCTTCGGAACTAATTAGATGGTGCAGAATGTTGAAGGAAAGGACAAAGTCTCCTTCTAGGATGACCCTCAAAACTTGTCCATGTTCCTCATGCTTGCGCATGAAATTCTGCTTTTACTTATTATAACTGACAGTACATTTATTTACAGTGTTTCACTGAATAAGTAGATAGACACATTCAGTTAACAGCAATGAGTTATTAGGTGGGTACAGCTTTAACTAGTTTTCTAAGGATCATGGATTATTATACGGGTGGGAGATGATGAAGGTTTAAACCCATATCTTCCGTAATGTAGTCCAATACATAAACTATTATCTTGAGCTGCTTTCTTTAATTACTTGGGGTGGAAACAGAGGTTAAGGTTCTCTATTATTATTGTTTGAACTTGCTAAATAAAATTAACCCAATCTAACAGTGAGCTGATGTTTGTATAATATAAGTATGCAGACATTCTAACTCTATGACTTGAAGATACATAGATTTTGTCACAGAAGGTTGCAAATATGTTAAATTATCAATTAATAGTATTGTCACAACAGAATCTGAATAGCTCTGAATGCAGTTGGACAAAACATGGCAAATGGCCAATAAAACTTAAAACAACAATATTTTTATCTGGCATATTTGACCCTGTCTTCTGTTTCATCTAATAATCATTTCTTTGTGACGTTGTAAAGCTAATTGTAAAAACGAGCTTCTATGCTATCTTGGTATGTGCCTGCACCATTTATTTGCACGTGCATCAAGGAATGACGACACCACTTATGCTGCTGCAGGATGTAAGAAGAGATATGAATATATGGGTCTATATTACCAAATCGAAAAACCCTTTACGCAAATACCTAAACTTCGACACCTATAACGTGAACCGCGAAAATCCTGAATGCACTAAATAGCAAAAAATAAAATAACGAACTCTCATAGTTGGCCAACCCCACCACCCGCTACATACTACCTACCCAAACAAAATAAATAAACCACATACATACACTAACTAAACCTTACTTCTAACCTAAAGTAAAGCACCAAAACCCTACTTCTAACCCTACACTAAACCCCACATACACAACTAACTATGCACTACCCTTAACCCCTCCCTAACCCTAAGGTCCGTAACTACCTCACACGTCCCCTACAGACATACACCCAAAAATATAAATAATACACATACATACATTTAACAAAACCCTACTTCCAACACTACACTAAACCCCACATACACAACTATCTATGTACTATCCTTAACCCTTCCCTAACCCTAAGGTCCATAACTACCGCACACTTCCCCTACAGACATACACCGAAAAAAAATAAATAATACACATACATACAGTTAAATAAAACCCTACTTTTAACACTACACTAAAATCTTACATACATTACCTATCTATTCACTTACCTTAACCCACATCCTAACCTTAAAGTCCTATCTGTCACACACTTACCTTAAGGAGCTATACCGCAGCCAATCATTACACTTCGACATTTAAATTTTCGCTATTTTGGATGTTCGGCATTTCCGTCTTTCACGCAATATGTGTCACTCTTTTTGTATTCACAATTACAGTCTTTCGATCTGGTAATAGGAACCTGAATATACACACTCCCTTGAAAGTGCCTTCTCACATTTAGTGTACAGTGCATTAACTACAAAAACAACAACTGCACACTCCATGTTAAACACAAACACACACACACACACACACACACACACACACACGCACGCACGCACGCACACACACACACAGTAAATCTCCACCTTTTCCATGTAAAAGCTAAACAGGACTACAAGTGCCATGCTCACCAAAATATGGGATTTTTCAAAGGTAGATATTTTGGCCTGTCATGTAAATAATCTGCTACCTCTTCCTTTGCTTTAGGTTCCCTCACAGCAAAGCCAGGGCTTGCACTACATTGTCAAAAAGTTAGAAGCATGGACTCCTGCACTTATTTCTTCCAGCATTTCAGCTGTAAGTTTTTCCTGTTAAAAATAAAAATGCCCTTACTGTGGCTAAGGATCCTGTTTCATCATCTTTTTGGAGATGCCAGTTACACAGACTATAACTTGCTTTCTTATCAACAATCATCTAATTTAACATGAAGGCAGAACATTTCACCCAGTTTTGGATCTCTCGGTCTGAAAACATGGAAATACTTTGGCTGGTTCCTAACAATCATCTTCTTCAACAGGAGATGATGCCCATCAATTATTCTGAATTAAAAAAAGATTTAACACTGCAACAAGAACATTTATATATTATTTATTTTATTTTTGACCCTAATAGACTGATTGGGCATAGCCTATTTCACCAAAAACCTGGGGAGAAGGGCCCCACAGACACATATCAGTAAATGTTAAATTACGTACAAGCAAAGCACAATCAGCAGTGACTAACAGTACCATAAGCAGTAAACAGTAATTCACTTGCAAAACAAATGCATACATTAATATAAAGCATATATGGTAAAAAAAGTCCTGCTGACTATAAAGTGTGCTCAACCACAAACCAAGTAGTATGAACAAAAATGTAGAACACAGCACCACAGCAAACCAATAAAAAGCAGATGGCAAAGAGCAGTGTAAAATCCAAATAGACTTTTATTCGAACACAGGTGAGCGCTTTCGCGATAAAATCGCTTCTTCATCCATACAAAAAATCAGCAGCATCTCAAATATTTAAAATGCAATCAATTAAATATCTACCAATAAAAAACATTCAAGTACAATAGCCATAAAAATGTAAAGGTACAGCTTTCTTTTAAGACAGACACCATAAAAGGCTATTGCCATAAAAACACACATAGCAGTATACTTATTTAAGAAGCTTTCTTTCTTTCAGAACTGGCTTAAGGGGTACTGATTCATTCAAACCTGCACCTCTATGTGCTGATAGTTTAAGAATTCATCTTAATTCTTTCCCTTCTATGACATTAGTTATCTCACCCAACCTAAAACTTTCATAAATTACTTCTACTGCCATAAACTTAAACCAATGGTTAGTGCCTTTCTCTAGTATATGTTTAGCTAAGGCACTATAACTATGGTCCTTATTGGCACAATAATAATGGTCCCTAATTTGTTCCTTAAGTTGCCTATTAGTTTCTTCTATATAAAATTTTGAACAAGTCACACACTGTGCTAAATAAACTAAGTTTTTAGTGTCACAATTAGCTGATTTTAGCTAGTGTCCTAAGTACTATGCTATACAAAACACGATATTCTATTTTCATATGCATTTTCCTTGATCAAATACTCCCTGTATTATGTCAACAATCTCTTTCTACTGTAGCTCCCACTGTATTTCATTGTAGAAGTAATAGACTGTAGTTTTTCATTACACCACAAAGTGGAGCTCTTTTCAGGAATATAAAAGGCAATTTCGAAAGTGAAAGGGGGGACTGAGATACTAGCTGAAGGATGGAAGACTGAAACAGGGAGCTGAAGGTTAAAAGGGCACCAGTGCGATCTCATGGCAGTTATGTGGAGAGACTCAAGAAGAACCTCAGACAGGCTTATGAGCTTGCTGAAAAATCAGCAGGACAAAGACATTAGCGAAATAAGGCTCACTATGACAAAAAAGTAAAGATGCATGATTTGCAGCCAGGGGACAGTGTTCTTTTGAGAAATTTGGAACTACAAGGAAAGCATAAACTAGCTGACGGCTGGGGATCTGAGATTTACATAATTTGTTCTCAGCTAGCCAATATCCCTGTCTACCAAGTTTGCCCTGAAGGGAAAGAAGGACCCATTAAAACCTGGCACCGCAACAACTTAATGCCTTTGGCAAAATCAGTGAGACTCATGAATCCGGAAACCAGAATGGCTCAGCAGAAGCCTAACTCAAGGCGATCCAGAAGGCTAAGGTGGAGAGGAACTATCCTCTCCAATGTTCAAGAGCCTATGCTTCCTCCTGCTGAAGGATAGGAGGACAGTGATGATGACTCGGGTTTCAGTGAGCTTTTTTATGAGGATGTTCAAGAGTGGGCTGTAATCTCAATGTAAACGCACTGGAATTCGTTCCTTGTCATTTTGAGCAGCCCAGACCTAACAATAGACTAAGTAATGTTTCTGTGCTTCTTACAGAACCTGATACTGATGGAGGTCCTGTTATGCAAACTTCAGAAAATAGTACTGAGGACAGTCATACCGTTATGGAAAACTAAAGTGAAGTTATACAAGAGGAGATCTTAGAAGTAGACAATATGCCTACTGAAGAACTGGACATTGAATGTGATGTGAGTGACAAACCTCCCGTGCAAAATTCCTTATCTGTCTCTTCCGAACCAAAACTGCAGAGACTGATTCGGCCCCCACAGAGACTTACATATAACAGTTTGGGACATAGTACACAGGAACCTGTGACCACAGCTCATCAGGGAGTCTGTGCCCATAATCCCTATGCCTCCTACTCCAGTAGTGACACTTCTTCTCCAGTTACACATAAGGCTGATTACCCTTGGTGGAATGTACCTTTTGAATGCAAAAATATTGTTCAGTTGATAGTGCATTAATGTATGTAAATATTTTGCTGCTAATCTATCGTTGACTTGGGGGGACCCAAGATTTTCAAGTGGGGGGAGAGTGTAGCTCCCACTGTATTTCACTGTAGAAGTAATAGACTGTAGTTTTTCATTACACCACAAGGTGGAGCACTTTTCAGGAATATAAAAGGCAATTTTAAAAGTGAAAGGGGGGCTGAGATACTAGCTGAAGGAGGGAAGACTGAAACAGGGAACTGAAGGGAAAAAGGGCCTTGCAGCATGAATGGATTTTCTTTTTTAATGCTTTGGGACAGGGAAGTGAAGTAGCAGATTGTGTCTGCCTTTTGCTGAAATCCTGGATGATGATATTTTGTTGAATCAAGAGAGAAGTCTGAAACCAGTAGTTCCACTCCTGCATATGATTCAGCAAGAAAAGGAGTTCCTTTGAGCCTAGTACAGAGAAGCTATAGATGATTACCGGAGTTCCAGCAGGTGATTTTTCTACTTTTCTCATCAGAGGAACCATGGCGCCTGGTCACTAGGATATTCTAGACAGAGTGGTGAGAAACTCTGGCCGTCATTTTATATTTTTATAAGATTGTGGATTTCTCCCCCCCAAATGCTTTGTGGATTACAAATAACTGGGATCCATATGAGCTCCAACTTGGGCCCCGTCATGCCAGCAGCACAACTGTAAGTAGTCACTGGCCAGTAAACAGGGTATAATAGAGTTTTCCATGGTTGGTTTGTTTAAGAATTGATCAAGGGGGTTGAGTGTGTTAATACTGCTCAATGACTTTACATTTTCTCATAATTGTACTGTTGCATTATAAATCTTCATTGTTCAATGACATTGCATTTTGCTCGTGTTAGGACTGCTGCCTTCAAGAAATTTGCTGCTCGATGACAGTGCATTTTCTCATATCTGTATTGTTGTATTATAACTCTTTTATTGTTTAATGACATTGCATTTTTCCCTGTGTTTGTATTGCTGCATTATAAAGCTTTACTGCTCATTGATATTGCCTTCTTTGTGCATGTTTGAATGTAAAGACTTTTTTTCTGTTGAGTTCTGGAGAAGAGGGTGAATGTATGTTTCATTGCATGCATATCTCACCCTGCCTTATTGCTAACTGGTGTACTATTGAAATAATTTGTTTGTGGTTGTGCTATTTCCTTTTAAACTAGATGTCACTTAGAATAAAATATGTCATTCTTGCCACCTTGGTGGGTTGGTCCTATAGGAGTGTCACCAGAGTCAGGTAGGAAGGAACCCATATCTACTTCAGCTACACCTGTGTGTGCGCTACACTACTGTTAACAATGATTATGTCATATTTTGTAAACATATACTGTTAGTAATGATGTGTGATGTGAACTTTGTTGGGTTTTAATATTGTGATAAATTATCCTCATATTACTTGTGTTTTCTTTTATATTGTGATAATTAAAGTAAGTTATCTCTGTATGCTAGAATGCTATTACTAACTGCAGTGGATAGCATTGCTACCTCACGATTCTCTCTCTCTCGCTGTCTAAGTTCCAGGGCAGGGTGTGTTCTGTGAAGCGTCTGCTACATTGTTTGCTAGTGGACAGTGCCAAAATGATGAACTCTTCCCAAAGTTTCTTAGACTGGCCATACCTGTAATAGCTGTAATAGCTGGTCCTGTGCCAAATGTTAGCAACCTGTCATTATGTTCTTATACTGTACTCTCTCAATGACAGATAATATTTGTCATATCTGTCTCCAAACCTGTAAACTCTCAGCTGTTGGGCAACACACATCTAGGCTCACTTTCTGAAAATGCCTGCAATTTGTAAAAGGTGAGTTTTCCACCACTTGCCTGACCACATTTCCAAATATGCCTTCAGTGTCCAATCACAGCATGGTTTGCAAATGTGGCTACTGCAATCTTATAGCCTTGATATACTGCACAAACACAGTGCATCATGGGAAGGATGTGGTAGATAGGAAGTGAGTGTTGGGTTGCAGAGTTTATGTATGACCCAGTTCTATGAAACTGGCAAAACATTAGGTTTCAGTGCTGATATGTTGTGCTGATGGATATGATTTACTCTGCTCATGTTTCTGAGGAAATTACTCTGCTAATGCATAAAGATGGAGGTGCCATAAACATGCTGATTTTCAAAGTAAAAGTGGAAAAGTGAAAAAAAAATGAAGGGTAATCAGTAAAAAGTATACTACAATGAAGTGATATGGCAGAGCTATGACATGATGGTGCCAAAACAGGTCACATTTTCTACATACTTAAAAGTGACTGCAAATTTAGGCCTCTTGACTTTTCTGGTTTTAAATGAGTTCAGAATCCCATGACTTTGTCTCTGGAGAAGTTAATCTGGTCCCTGCATTTCTGTGCTTGTTTACCCTGTGCTAGCACAGTGCGCAGCACATGTAACCTTCATCTATATCTTCGTAAAAGCAACATTTGTGTTAAAGGACACCTTTGCAGCTGCATACAAGAAAAGTGACTTGATCATGTGAAATATCTCGATGGCTACTTGCGACAGAAGTGGCTTGTCCAAAGCTGAACTGATTGTTTATTTTTTGGGGCATGTGACGTTTAAAAGGGGTGGAATGTGGTGGTCTGACTATGACAGACCATGGAATGAACTGTGGACTTGCTTGAGAAAGGACTAATTGCCCCAGAAGAGTTCTTATACTGTAAGTGGTTGTTTGTCACCTGGGATTTATTATTTCTATATGAGCCTGACTTCTGACTTTATTTTTCCACTATTAAACATTTGTTGAGGTTATTCTAATAGCTTAGTGCTATGAAGGTTCACTGTTTTGTAGAGGGACTAAACTGTCACTTGATTACTCATCATTACTACAGGGAACAGAACATGGCAGGGTTGGGTCTACTTCAGATGATCGAAGTTTTAAAACTTCAAATTTCATATGGCTGAGACCATATGATCGAAGTTTCAAAACTTCAAACACCTGAAAGAAAAAGAACAACAAAACAAAAAAAATTTCCTGGAAGTTTTTGCAGGGGGGCAAGCCCCCTGCACCCCCCACAACCCCTGCTATTTAAATATACCAATTCTGAGATCGCACTACAGCGGGGAAAAGGGAAAATGTCCCGTTCTGTGCTATATGGAGATCGTTCAGAATATTCAAAGTTTTAAAACTTCGATCATATGGTCTAGGCCATATGAAATTCGAAGTTCTAAAACTTCGATCATCTGAAGGGGAACCGGTGGAGTTACATAGGGAGCATTATCTGGAGTCCAAAGAGCCTTTGAACAGTCCTTTTACATACTCATCTTTACTGCTTTTCACCAGCTGCAGATTTAAATACTACTGTGGATGCAAACTATGGCTGTAAACTATGTAATAAGCATTGTGACCTAAAGTCAGCATTTTTTTCTAGTTAAATATCACGTACAGGAGCTTTGGCATTGTAAGCTGTTTTCTAATCCTAGGCAAACTCTTCATTAAAATGTTGTGTACAACTTTGTTTACAAATGGCAGGAAAGTACGTGCTACTTACGTAGTCAGCATCAGTACTATGTATAACTCACTTTGCTTCCCATAGAACTTTCATACAAGAGTTTTGCAACTATCAACAAACATTGAATCCCTTTAAAAATAAATTAAAAGAACACCTAGCTAAGTCTAGTGAAGGCTCTTGTGTTAGGGATAATGGATAGTGAAAACAAACTAGCTATATCTCTAATGCAGGCTTATAAGGCAGAAAATATTTAGCCAACAGCTGAAATATTGTCTCAGCTGTTCTTTTACTATAAATTGTGTATATTTAGTATGCAAATAATGTATATGTTGCAAATATCAGGTTATCTTATTATTTCTTGGTATTTGCTATGAAAGAATTTAGATTTTCTGTCTGCTAGTGTCTACTACTGATATGAATACTTAACTTTTGATCCATCATCATCAAACTCCTTTTCCTATTTTCTACATGAGGTCATGGTGTTGTGTCAACTGTCACCATCTCTCTCTTGATTCAATGCCAGTCTTTTACCTACTTTGACACTCATGCCTGACTTTCGCAGGTCTTTTCTCACACAATCCATCCACCTCTTTGCTGTATGGGCTTGTTTCCTCTTGCCTTCTTCCTGTCCGTCCCAAATCTTCTACATCAGACTGTCTTTTGCTTTTCTGCACATGTACCTTGGTAATCTATTTTCTTTGACCTTTTTTTTGCAAATGGATCTACTTTGGTTTCTGCTCTTATGTCCTCATTTCTTCATCTGCTCCATAGTGTGCATCCTACCACCCATCTTAGGCACTTCATCTATATCACCTGTAGCTTCATCAGCTGCTCTGTCTTTACTGCCCAGCTTTCTGTAACTTACAGTAGTACTGGTCACACCACTGTCTTGTATACCTTACTTTTCAGCTTCTTTGGCATTCTTCTGTCATACACTACCCCTGACACATTGTGCCAGTTGGCTGCACCCCCTCCGATTTTAGCTTTGACCTGTTCATTCAGACTTCCATTCACCTCAACCACCCTTCTCAGATACTTGAGACTGTTAACTTGTTCCACAATGTTCCCTTCTATCTCAGATCTCAGCTTCTTCTGATTTCCCCCATTTGCTGCCATTTCAGCTGTCTTACCTGTGTTTATTTCATCCCATGTGCCTTCATTTTGCATTCCATTCCCCTATCTTTGCTGACGTTCCTGCTCAGAGTCTTCCTGTAATGCCACATCATCTGCATACAGCAACTTTGTTATCTGTCCCCTTCATCCTGCTTGCTAACGTAGTCCAGCACCATTATGAATAGCAGTGGGCTCAGAGATGAACCCTGATGCACACCCACCCTCACTGGTAACCCCTCTGTGAGACTGAACAATGTTCGTATATGAGTTAATGGATCCTTCTACGCAGCCTGCACTAATGCTAACAGTGTTCCTGGAATTTCAAACCACTGCAGAAACCACTGCATGACTGTCCAAATCATCTTTCTTGGGACCTTGTCATATGCTTTTTCCTACTCTATGAATGCCAGATGGACTCTTTCCTCATCTCTAGCTTATTGTCAAGTATATGTCTCACTGCAAGCATTGGGTCAGTTGTGCTGAATCCTGATCTGAATCCAAGCTGCTTATTTCCTATCTTACTTTATAACATGCTGCATATTTGTTTATCAATCACCCATTCCAGAACTTTCATACAGTGTGATAGGAGTCTGATACCTCCATACTGCTCAGAGTTGTGAATGTCCATTTGTTCTTGGACACTGACACTAGTATGCTTATTCGCCAGTCATCTAGGATGCACCTTTCTTTCCATACTGTGATGAATACCCTCAGGAGACATTTCTCTCCTATCTCACCAAACGTCTTTATCATATCTGCTGTGACCTCATCTGAACTTGCTGCTTTCTCCTCACCTTATTTTCCTTAGTGCTGTTCTTACTACTTCTGTGGAGGGCTCCTCCTCTTCTTTCACTGTTGGCTGTCTCTGGGGAAGTACAACTTCTGTTGTGATTTCCTTATTTAGAAGCTGCTGGAAGTACTCCTTCTGTCTGCAATTGCTATCCTTTGGACTGGTGAGCAAGTTGTTGCTGACATTCTTTCTTTGCCTTGCAACCTGATATAATTTATTTGTGCCAGCTAATGAGTCACTTTCCAGAAGTTGATGATGCCTTGTTCTTTGCTATTGCAAATCATCTTTTAGCCTTTTTGTTAGCCAGCCAGTATTCCTTCTTAGTCTGGTGTCCCACTTTTTCCTCCACACCTTCTTTCTTTTGATGACTTCCTAGACTTCTACATTCCACCACCAGCTTTTCTTATGTATCTTACTTCCATACCTGGCTCAGCCACATATCTGTTCAGTAATCCTCACACATGCTTTTGATATGGTGCCATTCTTTTACAACTCCACCTATTTCCTCATCTTATTGAGGTGCTAGAGCCCTGAGTAATTTTTAGAACTGTTGTGTTTTATCTTCAGTCAACTTTCTGGTCTCCGATCTGGTTTCTGTTGACCTTAGAGCCTTTCTGACAAGTGCTTCAAGCTGATTGTGGGACTCAATGGTTTATGCTGTGGGCTGAGCGTTTCACAGGGGATGACCTTGCAATCACTGATTCTACCCTACTGTCCTTTCTTTACAAGAAGGAAACCTACCTGACTTGCATGTTGGCCACTCTTGAAAGTAATCTTGTGACTGTCTGTCTTGCTGAATCATGTGCTGGCCACTATCAAGTCATTTGCCAGACAGAAGTCTAGAATGGCTTCTCCTTTATTCCTGTTGCCCACCCATGTGGACCCAGGCAGTCCTCATATCCTGTTCTGTCTGTTCCGATATGTGCATTCAGGTCAGCCATTAACAACACCAACTCATGCCATTCTGCTTTTTCTAGTAGGTCCTGCAGCTGCTGTTTGAAGACACTCTTTTCCTATCACAACCTTGCTGTGGGAAATAGGCTGAGATTATGAATGCTATTCTATCACTACACCGGAGTCTGATTGCCATGAGTCTGTCACTAATTCTGATGACATCCTTCACTGTCTTCTGAAGCCTTGCCCTCACCACAATTCACACACCATTTCTAGTCTATCCTCCTTCTGAGCAGTACATTCTGGAACTCAAGCCAAGTGGCTTTGCTGCACTGCCCTTCCATCTTATCTCTTGGATACGTAGGATGTCCAGCCTCCTCCTTGCCATCATGTCATCCACTTCCAAGCTGCATCCTGTCAGTGAACCTACATTGAATGTAGCAATTCTTAGTTCATGTTTGGCAGGTTGATTGGTTTTATGTTCATCTTTCACCCAACAGAGGTATCCCAGGTAACCAAAGCTGGGCAGCTGGACACTGGCTAGCCAGTAGCTTACTGACCCAGGGCTGCTGGGCTTTATGGTGGGCACACACTGGCCAACAGGAGCACATCCATCCCTCCCACTATTAGTAAGGGTCCAAGGTCGGAGTAGGCCAGGTTCTCAGCCCCACTTATTACCAGCAAACACCCCGTGCCTATTTGGCAACATTGCCCAAAATGATAGAATCACCTAGAACCATAATTTAAACCATAATTTAAACTATTGGGTGGCTAGCCCTGCTGAGGAGTGCAGTCTGTGATGCATGTTCTTGAGGATACAGTGCATCATAGTAGCTGCCCATTAGATGTAAAATGTATTCCCCTTTATTGGAAAGTTGTGGAAAGAAAACAGGGAGGTTAATGATTTGATTCATTGTAAACTATGAAGCCATCTTGGGAAGAAGGGTAGGGTGAGTCTGAAGTGATACCTTGTCTTTATGAAAAATCAAGTAAGGTGGTTTGCAGGAAAGGGCTTGGAGCTTTGAGAGTCTTCAAGTGGAGGTAATAGCCAACAGAGAAAGCACCTTCCAAGAAAGGTATTTCAAGTTCATAGGTTCATAGGTTACTAGGAGCCTTTACAAGCCTAAGCACATTGATCCCAACTATCCTAATTTGTTCTTTTTTGGGTAGTTCTCAGAACAAATTTATGAACAGAGTGGGTCTATGACCAACACTGGCTACCCCTGTCCATGAGGGACAAGGGTGCCACCCCAGGGGCAAATTTGTGGTCTCCCATCAAGTTATCTAGGTTGCTTTTGAATAGAGTCAGTGAGGAGCTCTGTTTTACATGATTAGGGAGTCTATTCCAGAGAAGAGGAGGTCTGTCTTTCCAGCATGATCTGTTAATGTCACAAGCTTTGAGATCCCTGGAGTGAGTGACTCTTGAGTCATTTGACTTGTGGATGTGCGGTATTTCCATTAGGGCAGGGTGGTGATTGCCCTATAGGCCAGGCATAAGTCACCTCTCAGCAGCCTATAAGATACAGAGTAAAGTGACAGGGCTTTCAGCCTGTCCACCTAGGTCAAGGTTTGGAGACCCTGTATTTTCTTAGTGAGAAACCTCTGAGGTCTCTTCAGCTGCTACAGGTGTCTGGTGAGGTACATGCAAAAGGGTGCATTATACTTTATTAGTGATATGATGAGAGTTGAGTACAGTGAGTTATAACATCCCTTGACCTGGATGCTATGTCCTTGCTTATGAGGTGCGCTACCTAGAAAGAAGTCTTTCTTTATCACTGTGGAAACTTGGTGGTCAAAGTTCAGATTGCTATCAACCTATGTTCCCAAGTCCTGCACCACTGTGTTGGAACTTGGGGGGGGGGGGGCTGTCTGTATTGCAATTTGTAGGGAATTCTGTTTTGCCAATGGGAATAATAATGTATTTTTTTTTGCATTTAGCTTTAGACCATGGCTTTGGCACCACTCATTTGTTTGTGTTAGCCCTTATTGTAATATGTTGACATTGTTGGGGACTCAATGATTGCTCCCAGTTTGCAATCATCTGTGAACTTGGTGAGCTAAAGGCTGTCTATTTTGGCCTGGACTTCTGAAAAATAGATGCCAAACAGTAAGGGGCCCAGCACAGACCCCTGTGGTACTCCACTGGTGACGGGTCGATGAGTGGAGGTGGTTTCACCAATTTTAACAGAGTGTGTTCTGTCAGTGAGCCAATTGGATACTTATCTAGTAACATAAGGGTTAATCCCTATCTGAGAGAGTTTCTCAATGATGCCAGAGTGGAGAATTGTGTCAAAAGCCTTGACAAAGTCGAGATGGGCTGTGTGCACTGTCTTACCTTCATCTTTGGCTTTTGTGATATTCTCAAACAAATCTACCAGGTTTAATAAGCATGATATACACTTAACAAAGCCAAACTGGGTTGGGTCCAGTGTTTGAAGGTCACCTATGTCCTTGTTGATAAAGTCAATTATAATTCTTTTCATGGCCTTGCAGATGAGGCTGGTTAGACTTATGGGTCTGTAGTTGGTCCCAGGGTCAAGTTAATGGCCACCCTTTGTGCAAGGGGATTACTGCTGCTGTTCTCCATTCTGCAGGGAACATAGCCAGTTCTCAAGCTATGATTAAAGAGAATGCCAAGTGGGTCCACTAGGTCTTGTTTTAGATTGTTTAGTAAACAATTGGAGATATTAACTGGTCCCATTGATGCTGTGTATTTGGCCTTAGCGAGTGCAGAGATGACCTGTTCTCTAGAGATCCTACACAGAGGACTGGTGTCAGGTATGCTTTGGGATATGGTAGGTGGGAATAGGGGGGGGGTGAAGTTTGCCGTGAATCTGTCAGCTAGCAGGTGGGTTTTATCTTCCAGTGTAGTATGAGTGATCCCATCTACAACCAGTTCAGCACATAGCTGGGCATTCCCTTTTAGACTTTGGATGTACTTAAAGAATGCCTTATGATTATTCTTGGCTAGGGATTGGATATTAGTTTCATAATTTGATTTAGAAAACCTTACAGGATTTCTGATTTTGCTGTTTAGGTTTAGGAGGGAACTCTTCCTCTGTAGAGTGATATCCCTCTTGCTTTTGGACAAGAGTCTTTTCCTCTTTTTATATAATCTGTTTATACTTGAAGTCCACCACGGTGGCTTGTTTATATGGGAAGACTCGGTTTTAATCCGGTCAGGTATAGCAGAGTTTATGCAATCGCTTAAGTGTTTGTACAGGGCATTTGCATACACTTCTGCATATTGATCATTAGTGTCTGAGATTGTAGATGGTATGAAGCTTTTTATACCATTGCTTTATAGGCTGTAGTTAGCTTTGGTGAAGTTTTTTATAATTTTTGTCCCTGTGATGTCAGTTGCAGTAGTTACTTCAAATGAAACTGATTTGTGGTCTGACCTAACTAAGAAGGGCATCACGCACGGGGACGTGAAGTACAGCGACCCCCCCCCCCCCTGTTGGTGAGTACTATGTCCAGAACATTAGAGCCGCTAGTGGCAGTGCAGACTATCTGTTCCAGAGTATTTATATTAATAAAGTCCAGGAACTTCCAGGTGAATGTGTTTTTGCTCATGTATCTCCCCCAGTCTATGTAAGGATAGTTGAAATCTCTCAAGACTACGATGTTGGGCTGTATGGCAAGGGATTCCAGTAACTCGAGGTAGGTGGTGTGCTTATCCTAGTTCATGCTGGGGAATCTATAGCTAGCAATGATGTGGTATGGTACTTTCCCAACAGTTAGTTGGACATGGAGTAGTTTGACAGAGTCATACTGTTTCACTAGTCTCGAAGTGTATTTGCTTTAAATGAAAATGGATACACTTCCACCTTTGGTTCCTTCATGCTCATTTTGAGGTCTGAACGTGTGGAAGGCATTGTAGCCTTGCAAGGCCAAGGAGCTCTCAGTGGCCTTAAATCATGTCTCAGTAACTGCACAGACATCAGCATCCTCCATAGTGAGGAGTGCTTCCAGGGAGTGCAGATTCATGTTTAAATTCCTAGCATTAAGCAGCATGACCCTGAGTTTGTCTCGATTAGATTTTTGTTACATTGGAAAATTTGTTGTTTTGACATTGCCTAAAAAAGGCACTATGGGAGAGGCAAAGTCATTTGCCAGTATCAGAAAGCCTAGGGAGGACAGCTGCAGCCCATCTCTAGCAAAACAGCGAGGTCTATCTACCACATCCTCCCAGTCTTACAGTATTGGGTCCTCATGAACTGACACCAGAAGCTCAGCCAATTGTTGAAGTCAATTATTTTTTGTTTATAATCTGGCATCATCCTTCGTGATCATAGGATACTGCTTAGGGCTAGGGACATAACTGTCTGAGACTCATAATTAGAGAGTTCCGTCATGTCTCTTTTCATATAATCCAGAGAGGTGTGTCTCAAGTCATTCACTCCAACATGGACTATGACAGAGTCATAATGGTACTTCTTGTCGAGTGACTTGAGTGCATGCATGATTTGTCAGATCCTGGCATCTGATAGGCAGCTGTCCGTGATCTTCTCCTTGTCCAGTCTGGTGAGGGAGACATTTGTGTGTCTCACTATGGAGTTGCCTGTGACCAAGACATTTGATGTGTTTTGCCTTAGAGCCTTATTTGTTGAGACATGGCTGTGTAAGTTGATATATGTAGTGGTTTCTTTATACTTAGTGGTGAGTGTGGGTGGTGTGCGTTTGGGAGGTCTCTGTTCTTTTAGTGAGTACCTCCAAGTATGTCGGTTTATGTGCCGTGACTTTAACTTGGCTGAGAGGTGAGGTTTGTGTGAGAGGTGAAGCATGTCTGCTGACAACCTGTTTAATGTCTAGTTTGTTTTAACATGAGAGAATTGACTCCAATTCCACAGTGGATTTGCATCTTTCACATATGGTGTTAGTTTGCTTTAGGAGTAAATGATTGTCAGTATACGTGAAGCAATTGCTATCTTGCCTCGAGATGCCCATTTCAATCAAGCTGGCAGGAGAAATGATGGGAATCTGCCCATCCATTGTAGCAGGATTTTTCTGAATGTGGTATTTGGGAAGGAACTGACAAACAGCAAAAATGAAACAGCAATTCAATTAAATGCAGTTAACAAAGTGCAGTGCTGGCTTAAATATACTTATTTTTCATTTTTTTCAGTGGACGCCTTGGATTTTGGTGTAGATACACTCCTTACCTCTGGTTAAAGTTAAAGTTGCCAAACCTTGAGTAGCTCCAGTAAACTGAGCTCAAACCTGTGCAAATGCAAGGCCTATATACAGGCAAATGTAAACAATTTTAACACAACTACCAATGGGACTGACCCTTTCTCCAGCAATCCCCAACTCAGATGGGTCCTGAGCTACACACTTCTGCCACAAGGGTGCAGGGAGGCCCTGTAAGATGGCTGGTTTAAGAGCACAGTGATACCAGTCTAGATTCAGCAGATCTGAATCTACCCTATGCTATATAAGGCAGTGAAAAACATTTTCAAAGTGCAGAGTAAAAAGCAGTCACAAACAGCAAAAATGAAGCATTAATTCAATTAAATACAGTTAACAAAGTCCAGTGCCTTGGATTTCAGTGCGGATGCACAATAGACCTCTGGCTAAAGTTGCTAAATGTTTAGTAGCTCCAGTAAACTGAGTGCAAACATGCGCAAATGTGAGGTTTATATACAGGCAAATTAGAGCAGTTTTAACACAATTACCAGTGGGAAAGCCCAAATTCATATGGGTCCTGAGCTACACATTTCTGTCATAAGGGTGCAGGGTGGCCCTCTTAATGTAAGATGGCTGGTCTAAGAGCACAGCAATACCAAACAGTCTAGATTCAACAGGTCTGAATCTAGCCTATGCTATGTAAAGCAAGGAAACACAATTTCTAGATGGGAAGGCGTAAGGGAGAGTCACTTAAAGGTCAAAGTGAGAGTGTTTATTTGTATACTATTTGAAGACCTGCAGTGGTACCACACTCTTCACAAACTGGCAGCTCTCTGAGCAGCTATGAAGAGTGTGAGACTATGGAGAGTGTTTCCTATAGAGTATTTTAAACTGGAGAGGTTTGCTAGTATGCAAGCACAGAGAATCGTGTTTGCACAATGTACAAACATGAGGCTTTTATACAAGCAGGATGAAAGACTTTTATAAAGTTAAACCCTCAGGCTAATCAGATAAAAACACAATAAGTTATCGACTAGTAGCTCCCACCTTGGATGGGTTGAATTTAGCTCTCTGCTCCTACCAGAGTGCAAAAGAACCCTTTTAATGTAAAACAAGCTGGCTTTAAGCTCAAGTGCAGTAACAAATGCTTTACAACAGAAGTAAGAATTCATACAATATCAGGAATCTTTGGAAACAAGTTCACTAACCCTAAGAAATGTTCACAACACACACAAACTTTGCAAAACTTGGAGATATTTTGGCAAACTCACTCAGAACAATTTTTGCAGTATCAGAGAAGGTTAGGAAATATCAGAATATTGTTAAAACAACCTAAGAGCAGTGCAGTACAGTAACAAACAAACAGCACAAGGCTCACCCTATCTTGGGTTCTTAACTTAATGACTCAAACAAAACATGCTGGAGAGACAGATATGTGTCTCAGAGATTGCCCCTTCTTTGCAACAGACTTCCTATTCACATTAAGCAGAGCCCTTCCCTGGACCTCTTTAAATGCAATTTGGTTCAATGGATGAGTAATCCCAAATTCACACCTGAGGTAGCTCCTATGTCTCTGATGGACAGGGGCAATATGTAAAGTACTCAAGGCACAAGCACATATCCAGACAATCCTCTTGCCCTTAGGGGCCATATATTGGGTAAAATCAGATTATATTAGCTAGACTTGTAAGGGTTCTTAAGCTGTTAGCCTAGTAATCTCCTATGAACCTTTGAAGTACCAGCAGGCTCAAAAAGGGGTCTTGTCAAGGACTGGAGGAGAATGGTAATGTCTCAGGGTCGAACAGGATCTACTGGGGATGAAGGAGAAAAGTACCCCTTAGAAGGCTTTGAATAATGTCAAGGAAGCAATGGTAGTTTGTTTCCCCAACATGAAAATTTGAAATGGCAGCCATTTGAACCTTAATGGTGGAGTAGCTTGCCCCATCATGAAGAAGACCAGCTAAAAAAATCTAAAAAGGCAGGGAAAAGGGCTGATAAAAGGATAATTATCCCTGCTAGATTCCCATCTAGATAACCTCTTGCATTTGTTTTCATACACTTTCCTAGTAAAGAGTTTCTGTGAAGATGTCAGGATATTAACAACTTGGGATGAAAGCCTGAACTGTCTGTCCATGATTAGAATTGGAAAACCCACACAGTCAACTCAGGGCTGGTATGTCCAGATGAGGAGAGCAATGTGGATTACTTTTGCTTTGCACCACATTGATTTCTGTAGAAACTTTGATATGAGGAAGTGTGTGTGTGTGTGTGGGGGGGGGGGAGGCATAAAGAAACAATGCGGCCAGTTGTGGACAAGAGCATCCATCTGGGACTCCTCTTCCCAGAGGATCAAGGCAAAATAGCTGCTGTACTTGGTGTTAGATGGATTGGCAAATAGGTCACAGCAAGGCTGGCTACAATAGCTGAAAATTTGATCTGTCACTGTTCAATTGAGAGACCACTCATGCAGAAGAAGAATGGACTTGCTTAGCTTGTATACTAATGCATTGCATTTCCCTGGGATATGCATTGCTAGCAGAAAGTGGTGGGAAGACATTGCTCACTGCCAAAACCTCATGGCTTCCTAACACAGTGGATAAGAGCATGCTCCTCCTTACTCGTAGATGTAGCAAACCAGTGATGTATTGTCTGTTTGGACTGAGATCACACTTCTGGAGAAAGAGACTTGAAAAGCCTGCATCACCAATAGGACTGCCCTCATCTAGAGCTGTGAAGACTAGCCTCTATGAGGGATCACTTACCATTGACTATTTTTGCCATGAAATGCCCCTCCCACCCCAACTGAGAAGCATCCATGGTCATTGTGGGGGATGGCAGGACAAAGGGGTGACCTTGTAAGACTAGCAGGGGGAGTCTAATCACCACTGAACATGGCCTCTGCAAATGTTGCAGAGGCAAATGGGAAAATGCAGTGGTTGACTTCACATGGACCACTGAACTGCAAGAGTCCATTGCAAAATCCTCATGTAAAATTTGGCCAAAAGAATTAGGGTGATAGAGGCTGACACAGACCCTAGGAACCACAATATGCATCTGGTTAAGGGGGGTGGTTGATGGGAGAGGACTGTTGTTGCTTGTTGGAGGGTAAGAATTCTCGATTCTGGAAATCTGGCCATCTGCAAGTTGGTATCCAGGTGGGCCCCAATAAACTATATTGCTTGTATAGGTGCACCTTGATTTCAGTTCCCAGATGGGAGCAAAGCAGGAGCAAGGAGCCTCTGGCTTGAAGTAAAAGATTCCTGGAGGGAGCAGTCATGAGCCATTCGTCCAGATATGGGAACATGTGGAACCCTTGCAGTCTCAGGTGAGCTCTGATCACTGTCATGTACTTGGTGAACACAGGGGGGTCTGTGGTGAGACCAAATAGTAGAGCTCTGAAATAGAAATGAAAGGATCCCAGATGAAGAGCAGAGGAACCTTCTGGAGCATGTATCATTGTTTTTTTAAACACCTTTACTGACTTTCTTGTGACATAGACAAACTTGCTTTTAAATAAAAGTAAACAAATCTTATTAACAAGTTCACATTTACAAACATTATAAATAGGTTCATAGGTAAGTAC
The DNA here is from genome assembly GCF_019279795.1 of Protopterus annectens. NCBI lineage: Eukaryota > Metazoa > Chordata > Ceratodontiformes > Protopteridae > Protopterus > Protopterus annectens. Next base: position 1,409,661,097 of record NC_056732.1, on the reverse strand, counting down.
TAGGCTATCTGCCCAAGGGCATTTATAAGCCTAGCCAGAGTGTGTTGGCCTTCGCCACCCCCTTGGATTAGTTCCCTGTGCTTCTGACCAGCAGAGCCATTAGTTCTCTGCGCCTCTCTCCAGCAGAGCCACTGCAGTGATCCCCGGGGTAAATTTTCTGTTTCCCATCCACCCGTCAAGGTTTCTCTTGAAGAGTGCTAGTGAGGGGCTCTGCCTGATGTATATTGGAATCTTGTTCCAAAGCATGGGGTGTCTCTGGGTCAGGAATCTATCCCTCCAGCATGTCCTATTTATCATTGTGGTAAGGTTTATATCCCTAGAGCATGTGGCTCTCAGGGATTTGTTTTTTTTTTTAGGTAGAGCATATCCATCAATTCTGGGTTGGACATGGCTTTGTATGTCAAGCAGAGATCACCTCTGAATAAGTGGCATGCAACCAAGTACAGCTGGAGTTTCTTTAGTCGGGCTGCATAGGTCATCTTTTTGAAGCCAATAATACTCTTGGTGAGGTACTTTTGTGATCTTTCCAACTGTTGCAGGTGTCTTGTAAGGTACATCCCAAATGGGGCGTTGTATTCTATAATGGGTCTAATAAGTGATGAGTAGACAGTCACAATAATGTCCTTTGTTCTGGATCGAACCCTTTTGAGATTAGGTGGGCCACATAGAAGAATTTTCTAACCACCTTGGCAATATGATTATCAAAGGCGATATTGCTATCTACTTGGGTCCCCAGATCCCGTATTACTTTTTCTGTATTTAGGGGACTACCACCTATGTGGTAGTTCACAGGCACTTTGTTTTTTCCAAAGGGGATGACTATGCACTTTTTGGCATTCAGCTTGAGGCCATGATTTTGACACCAGATATCTGTCTCAGCAAGACCTTTCTGGAGGGTGTCTTTATCAGCTGGAGAATCAATTATGGCCCCTAGTTTGCAGTCGTCTGCGAACTTGGTCAGCCAAAGTCCTCCTGTGCTTGCCTGTACCTCTGAGAAGTATATACCAAACAGGAGGGGTCCTAGGATTGAGCCCTGGGGAACGCCACTTGTAACCAGTTTAGAGTCGGACCTAGAGTCTGCAACTCTCACCATGTGGGTTCTGTCTGTGAGCCAATTTGCAACCCATCTCATGACATAGGGGTTAATGTTCAGGTTGGTGAGTTTGTCTATAATACCAGAATGGGGAATGGTATCAAAAGCCTTTGCGAGGTCTAGGTAGGCAGTGTGGACCTCCTTACCCTCATCTAATACCTTAGTAACTGTCTCAAAGAAGTCCACCAGGTTTAGGAGGCATGATCTGCCCTCAACAAAGCCAAACTGGGTGGGGTCCAAAGTTTGGAGGTTCCCAATGTCTCTGTTAATGAGTTCCATGATGATGCGCTCCATAGCCTTGCAGACCAGGTTAGTCAGGCTTATAGGGTGATAGTTCCCGGGGTCCATTGTGGTGCCACCTTTGTGGAGTGGGATAACAGTTGCTGTGCACCACTCTGTGGGTACATAGCTGTAGAGAGGCTGAGTTAGAACAGTGTGTTTAGGTGAGGGGTTAGTTAATATTGGAGCTCTTGTAAGACACAGCCTGGGACACCGTCTGGTCCCATTGAGGCTGTGTTTTTGGCTTTGGATAGGGCTGTTTTAACCTGTGTGTTGGTGATTGCTGGGGCCTTACATTCTTCTGTTATGGTTATGGGCCCTTTAGGGGGTGAGAAGAGTGTGAAGTTTGCACTGAACCTGTCTCCCAAAATGTTGGCAATATCAGTTGGTTCAGTGTATTTTGTGCCATTCTGCACCAACTCAGAGCAGATCAGAGAGTTTCCACTTAGGTTCTTGACATAGCTAAAGAACGCTTTGTGGTTATCTTTGGAGTCCTTGGCAATTTTTCTTTGGAAGCTAGCCTTGGATGATTTAATGAGGGATCACAGTTTCTTGCTGGTACTGATCAGGGATGTCATTCCTTCTGGGGATTTTGCTCTTATCTGTACTAGTTTCCTCCTTCTATTGCAGAGCCTGTTTATGGCAGGGGTCCACCAGACTGGTTTCCTTTTCTTGGAGGAGTGAGTCTTGGTTTTACTTGGGATACCATGATCCATGCATTCCTGTAGATGATCATAGAGTGCCTTTGTATAGGTTTCAGCAGCTTGGACAGCACTGTCCATTGGCATGGGGTCTGTGAACCTTTCCACCTCAGTCTTAAGCAATGTGAAGTTTGCTTTTGAAAAGTTTTTCATGGTGGTTTCCTTGATTGGGGTTGGAGGCAGAATGTGAATATCCAGAGTGATTAGTCTATGGTCTGATCTAACCAGAGAGGGGTTGACGTCAGGTGTGGAACACTGGTCGCCCATGTTGGTGATGACCAGGTCCAATATGTTGTTCCCTCTGGTGGGGGTGTTGACCAGTTGATACAGGGCATTCGAGTTTATAAATTCTAGGCAGTGTTGGGCAAGGGAGTTAGTACTTGAGTAGTACTCCCAGTTAATGTTTGGGTAGTTGAAATCACCCATTATTAGGGTGTTTGGTAGGACCTTCATATTTCCCAGTGTCTCCAGAAACATATATTATTCTATACAATATAATAAATTCAGTATTATATAAATTGTTCAATTCCTGCCTTCTCTTAAACCTCATTCCTTCTCCAAAACATATACTGTTCCCACAATTTCCATTTTTTTCAGTGTAATTTACTACTAACCTTTTCTAAAGATACCTACTTCCTGTTCTTTTATCTCTGTTACAATATTCATTACTTCAGATATAGTTAAGTTAGACGTTGATTTCCATTTTCTAGCAATTGTTTTTTTGGCAGCCACTAGAATTAAACTTAATAATGCCTTACTATGTTTAGGCATTTCACATCCTGTATCCCAGCTCAAAAACTAATTTCCTTCATTACACTCATTTGCTCACCCAGTATTCATGACAGAATACCCTGAATGGGATTTTAAAGTCAGACAGCTCATTACACTCCAAGAGAATATGCTCCCAGGTACCTCTTTCTTCCCCATTACACTTACATTTGCCATCTACCTGAGCAAAAATTCTTTGGAGTCTGCTTGGGGTATAAAAGTACCTATGCAAACACTTCCATGAAAAAAGTCTAAATCTTCTAGATTCTGTGCATATTTGGTAGCAATACATATGTCCTCTCATTGTTTCTTTGTGTATTGCTTATCTAATCTCTCTTACTAAACTTTCCCGACCTCCACTGATTAATTCCTATAGTTATTGTGCACTATTTTATATACCCTACTAATTATCCATTTTCTAACAGCAGCTTCTGTTCTAGATTCAACCAAAAACTCAACTAGTGCAGGTATTGCATTTAGGATTTCACTATCCATTTCTCTTTGTCTATACACTGATATCAGTCCCTGATACAGATGTCAATCTGTATCAAGGACTGATACAGATTGACATCCGTATCAGGGATACAGATGTCAATCTCTAGCCTGCAGTCCACATGCCTTCTTGATCTCATCCCATTCTATTACCTTTCCTTCTCTAGTTATTTGTTCCTAATACCTTGGTTCCTTTCCCAACTTCCTCCAGAAAACTCTAGCCCCCTGTTGCCTATTCTCTGTACCCCTAATTGCAGTCGCCCCTATCTGCAGAATTTCTTTTTTCCATTCCCATGTTGGCTTTAGTTTTTAGTATGCTTTCTGATACTTTATAAATATATCAATATGACTGTTATTATTCTCCTCAAGGATCTCATTCCAAAATCCCACACTTTCTTTATTTGTTGAATTACCCCCTCCCCCACTTCATCATCATTCCTTTTCACTGTTAATTAAAGCTTTCTGCTTGTGTTATATATAAGAGCTTTAACTGTGTATTTCTAAAATATCCCTTCAAATCAAATAGGCCTCCTTGATCTATTGGAAAGATCAACTTATTCCACTTGAATCCTGCCCTCTTTCCTTACCAAATAAAATTCTTCAACTCTTTATTAATTACTATCCAGAACTTCTACTCTGGTTGATAAAACCATGCCTGACCTGTTTATAAAACTAAAGGGACTAAAACATTTGTACGGCTTGTTTATATCTTGCTATCCATATCCACAAATAAAGGCTTCCAGTTTCTCAGTTTTTGTATTATATTTTGTTTAGTCTCTTCCCATATATCCTTAGCAGCCATAACAGAATCCTTTTTAATCCATACTCCTAAATACTTTATTTTATTATGTCCCCACAAGTATGGTTATTGTTGAACTAATTTATGTGTAGGTACATAGTTTACAGCTATAGCCTTTGTTTTACCTTTATTAATTTTATATGCTGAAAAAAACATTGGAACTGTCTCAGAATGTTCCACAATACTGAGAGGCCCTTTTCTGGTTCAGTCAGGTACAAAATAATATTATCTGCAAATAAAGCCATCTTTTTGACTACCATACCAATTATATCCTTGAATTTCTGAGCCCCTTATTTTCTTTGCCAACGGTTCTAAATATAATGCAAATAACAAAGGGGAAGGAGGACACTTCAGTTCTCTGTTCAGACACAACTTATCAGAGAAGAACCCCCACACTTTGAGTTTTGCATCTGATCCCTCATATAGCCTCCTAATTAACTGTAATATTGTATTAGGAAATGCAAATGTTTTCTTTGCTCTACTCATAAAGTCCCAGTTCACTCTGTTGAATGCTTTCTCTGCATCAAGCCCCACCAACAACAGCAGTATTTTCTTATTCTGGTTCCCTCTGGATCATCCTTTTTTATTAATGTTGTTAAGTGTTTGCCTCCCCTCTACAAGACCACATTGATCTATGTCGATCAGTTTTTGCAGTACCTTTGACATTCCTTTAGCCATTATAGACATAAACACTTCAGAATCATAGTTTAAAATTGAAATGGACCTATATGAAACAGGACCTGACGGGTCTTTACTGTCTTTAGGTATTACAACCACCACAACTTTTTCCAGGATGTTGATGTTCTCCTCTTTTTAAAATACTATTTAACAAAACATTTCAGCTTTTTTATCACTTTCTTCTCTGCTAGCTTTCAAACTTCCATCAAAATACCATCTGTTCTTGCAGACTTTCCTGCAGTTTGGTTATACTTCACCATTTTTATCTTATCTCCTCCTATCTTAACTGTTAATTGTTGAGCCTCATCTACCTCAAACCTTGGATTATTTAAATCTTCCATAAACTAAAAGAGTACTGCACAGCTTATTTGTAATACCCACCAAACTTACTAGATTTTTTCCTTAATGCTTGCTCATAGGTTTCTTCTCGCTCCGTTTGCCCTTCACTTCGCTCGGGCTCACTCTGCTCCTCTACCCTACCACCATTCCCACCCACCCCCAGTTCAGTTGCATTTATACTTCTATACACTCCACCCCCTATTACCTACCTCTGACCTCATTTCGTATCCCCTAAACTCACACCCTCCTTATTACCAACCTACTCCACACCCCCTGCATTTACATATCCCTCCCTTCACACTCTAACATACACACCCGCAACACACCCATCTCAGTTTCTTACCCATGTAAATAGTATGTCTCTTCCCCACTACTCACCATACTATCTTACACTCTCTCTAACATTAATAATACTGACATACCCAACATCCCTAAACTTACCTTATCTATCTCCCAAAACTACACCAATCATCAAAATACATTCCCTAACTCTAACATCCTACTCTAACATCTTCCTCCTTACACTCAAACACTTTACTGATAACCACCTATCCCCATTCAAATTAGAATACAGTCATCAGTCTTAGGTGGCACATAAACAACCTTGGCTATCGCCCCCTATCACTAAACGCATTCTCTCCCTATGTGGAGATATTCACCCAAAACCAGGACCCAATCCTACAACCCCCGACAGCAATAATTGCCATAAATCACTACAATTCACCACTATTAACCTCCAAAGCATTAGGAATGAAATACCATAATTCCATGCCTGGATATCCCAAACCAATCCAGACATACTTGCCACTACCGAAACTTGGCTAAAACCATATGTCAAAGACCCTGAATTCCTCCCACCCGGTTACTCCTGCTGCAGAGCAGATAGACCCCAAAAATAAGAGGAGGCATTGAGTTATTCTTTCCACATAGCCTCTCCATTACCCCCTACACATCTTCAATACCCCAATTCTCAAATGCTGAAATACTAATCGCTTTCCTAAACTTAAATAATAACAAAAGCATATGTATTACAACATTATACCTACCCCCAGGCAATAATACCCCACTTCTTGAAGAAATCTTAGCTTGGATCTCCTCAAAAATCAACAATGAAACAATCACACTTGGTGATGTGAATATAAATTGGCCCAGCCATGTAAACCACTCCTTACCCCCAAATATCAACCTCTACAACTTTACCCAAGTAATCACAGATATAACCAGACCAGCTAAAAACAATAGCGGTGGCTCAGTCCTAGACTGGATCCTTGTTTCTGACCCCAACAAGTTCTCCAAAACAGATACCCTTCCCTGCAATATCAGTGATCACAACCGAGTGTATACAATATGCAAGACATCCCAACTACCCAACCAACATCATTATATACTGTCTCAAAGCCTTACTAATTTCAACCAAGACATTTTTATTAACCATCTAAAATCTATCAACTGGAACATACTAAAAACCCTTCCCCTAGATGAAGCAGTTGAATTTTTTAATTCAACCTTCCTAAAAGTCCTAAACTATCATGCTCCTCTGTTCCATAAAAGAGTAAAAACAAAAACCTGTATCTGGCTCTCAAAATGTACCAAGCAGGCCATAGTCATAAGAGACAAAGCCTGGAAAAAAATGGCATACAACTACCAATCTCTCTGACCTCCAACAGTACAGGCACCATCACAACAAAATCAAATGCCTAGTTATCAATGACAAAACGAATCATTATATTAAATTGCAGGATAATTTCAAACAAAACCCAAAGCAATTCTGGGCCTCAATATCCACACTATTAAACCCTGGGTTAAAAAGTAATCCCTGTCCACACCCTGAAAAAACACCGCTAGAAATTGCCACAATCTTTAATACATACTTTGTTGAAACTATAGCCAAACTAACTGCCACATTCCCAACCCCACATACTCCAACTAACCACGCCACCAACTACAACCACCCAGAAGATCCACCCACTACCATATTTTCTTTCTTTCCAATCCCAACATCTACTATAAACAAACTCCTGCTTAAATTGAAACCAGGAAGTAATGCCCCTAACAACCTACCCTCAAAATACCTGAAAATGTCACCTCCAGCCATATCCTACCCCATTAGCATACTCCTAAACAGGTCAATACAGGAATCCTATATACCCACCATATGGAAGAAAGCATACATTCTTCCCCTACATAAAGGTGGTAATAATACTGATACTTCCAACTTCTGCCCCATAGCTATATTATCTCCAATCTCTAAAATCTTAGAGAAATGCATACACTCCCAGCTCCAGCAATACCTCTTAAACAACAATCTTCTTTCCTCCTGTCAACATGGTTTCCACCCCACTCATAGTACTACCACTGCTCTCCTATCCTTTACAAATACTGTTAACCAACCATGCAATGAAGGGAATTTTGTCTCCTCTCTCTTCCTGGCTCTGTCAAAGGCATTTGACACCATTTTCCACTCCCTACGGCTCTCCAAGCTTTCAGTTCTGAACCTGTCCCCACCAACTCTGCTCTGGTTTTCCAACTACCTATCCAGTAGAAACAATCCACTAGATGGCTCAAATCTACCTCACCATTCCTTGACATCCCTACTGGAGTTCCTCAAGGATCCATATTAGGCCCTCTGCTTTTCAGTATTTTATTAACTACTTTCACTCTTGTGTCCCTAACAACTCAGTTATTCAATACGCAGATGACTCAACTATAATCTCCTCCTCCAAAACCATACCTGAACTACTCTCATACACACAGCAATCATTCTCCTCTATAAAAAGCTCGATGACTAACAATCATCTCGCACTCAATCCAAACAAAACCAAACTTCTTCTCTTCTCCCCCTAAAAAAAACACTACTATAAGTAAACCAGACTTCAACATCTACGCATTAAACAAAACCACCCTATAAATCGTCACACACACTAAACTGCTAGGCATTATCATAGACAAAAGATTAACATACGACCAGCACATCCACAATAACATAAAAAGGACCCATCAGAAGCTAGGAACCTTCTATAGGCATAAAACCTTCCTCAACCCTACTACCAAAAAACCCTTGCCACTACCTTTCTACTACCCTCTTTACTATACGGTGCCCCCCCTCTTCACTAACATTCGCACAGCCCTAAAAAATAAAATGGAAACCTGTTACAACAAAATAGCAAAGTTTGCAACTAATGCCACCTACTCTTCCTATCACTGTTCCTCACTGCAAACACTCAAATAGCTTGAGCTACCTCAATACCTCAATCACCAACTCTTAATATCCCATAAAATTATCTATAAACTCCTTGAATGTCCAGCCCTTACCTCCACCTTAACTCAATACCACCCAAATAGGCCACTTAGATCACAAAATGAAACCTTATTACTCATCCAAAATCCTGCACTCCCTGCCAGACATGCACTCTACTCTTTCTGTATTGCCAAACTCTGGAACTCACTCCCTACAGCACTCAGAGCCACCAGTACTGCCAGGACCTTCAAAGATGGCCTCCATTCACATCTAGTTACCCAGTGGCAATGCTCCTGCTCCACACCCCACATTACCTGATCCCTTCCATACTGCTCTATTAGCAAAATTGAAACCATACCCCTTATAACTGTTTTTCCCCTGCTATGTCTGCAAGACTGTTATGATACTCATTTATGCAACTATTCCATAGTCTGTCATTACTGCTATAACTTCAAAAATACACAATACCTGCATTTTTATTTGCTTTAACCATATTATATTTTATAGCCTCATTCTGTTAACCTAACTGTATGCGTGAACCAGTTGTATCATCCTGTAAACTAACTGTATATCTAAACCTGTTGTAAAGAAAAATATTTCCTGTTTATTTGTTGTAAAGAAATATATGTTTTCATTACTTGTTTAATAAATATCTAGTTGGAGCTTTTCTCCCCAGGCCTCCACTGAAAATGTGCTCACTCCGGCCCAGTGGACACTCCTGGTAAACAAATGTAAAATAAATAAAAATAATAAAATAAAATATTTCCATTTGTGTTTTTACTTGAATTCCTGACTTCATTGCATTATACAAATGTTCATAAAATTGCCAAAATATCTCCAATACCTCTACAAGATCTCTGGTTATTTTTCTTGTTACAAGCTCCCTAACTTTGGCAACAACCCTTCCTATGTTTTGCTGCCTAGGTTATTGTGCCAAAAGCATTTTCTGCTATGGAGTTATTATCAAAAAGCAGTGGCTTAACAGCAGCATTTCTAAACTCATGCATATTATCCAGGTACTCCTTTATTTTCTCTTTCACAGTCTTCAGTTGTGCTTTTTCTTGTTCTATGAGATTCCCATTATTCTGTAATTCTTTAACTTTTGTCAACCCCTCAAAACAATTCTTCTCACCTTTTAACCATATCTCTTTTTCTTTCCTTTACACCCTATTTTTATACTCCATTTTTATTTTATTACACTCACTGGTTATAACATCTGGAGCAATTTCTGTCTTCTCTAATAACTCCTGAATAATTTCCACTACATATTCTTTAAATTCCTCTCCTTTTAACAGGCAGGTGTGACATCCCAATGTCTTGTCTTTACTTCATTACCCTGCATTTTTATCTTAGTAATTATTGGCACATGATTTGAAATTGTTATTGAATGTGTGTCAAAGTTTTCAAATTAATGTGCTCCTGTGAAATATAATTTCTATTTACTCTAGCCTAGTTATTGTACCATGGGTTAACCATTAGGCCACCCTCCCAACCAATTTGGGTTGGGAGGGTGGCCTAATGGTTAAGGTGTTTGCCTTACAAGCACAAGATGCAGGGTTTGAGTCTCACAAGGGATAATTGGCTAGGCTTAAAAAGGCTCATGAGAGCAGTTAGCTTAGTACTAACCTATGAACTATGAACTACCTTCGGTAATATTAATGTATATTCTCTCAGAGTTTTTACTACTGAGTTTATATCTTCCATACCAAATATTTTCATAAATGTTTACAGAAATCTGCCCTCTTTTGTTATATTTCCCCTTCTAGGCCCCCTGGATATATCTTCATTGTTGCAAATGAAATTCCAATACCCACCTATAAGTAATGTTCCATGCTGACAGCCGATTACTTCTCCCAACTTTTTTTAAGCTCCATAATAGCAGTTTTGGTGCACTATGAATACAGCCAACATAATCCTCATCCCTTGCCAATAACCTCTTACTACCACAAATGTGCCAGTATTATCTGTTTCCCTCTTCTATCACTATTGGAGCAGTTAATATAAATACTCCTCTATTACTTTGTCCCTGATATTCTGTTGAATATCCATCATGAAATCCTTTCTTTATCAAATTCACCTTCTCATTTTTTTCCAAATGTGTTTTTTGTAACATTACTATTTATACTCTGCATTCCTTGATATAATTACATATTCTTTCCTGTCTATACCTGTAAGACCATTCACATTCTAAGATAATATGGAAAGTGTAGCCATTATGATAAGAAGTCATTATTCCCACATAGAACAATTTAATTATTCCCACATACGACAACTTTTTGAAATATCTATTTCCACCACCCACTAATGTTTGGCAAGTTGATCCTTTATACATGTTTTTATAAACAACACTGGAACTTATGTCACATTTTACAAGACTTTTTGTTTTAATGAAAACTCTCAAACAAAAAACAAACACAACCCCAGAACACCCCCACAACCTGTTAACATGATACAAACACAAAACTATGTACATCTTTAAATAATGGAACAATTGTCCCAAACAGACAGCTGCAAACATAGGCCTTAGTTGACCTAAAATTGAGGTTATCCATGCTAAGACATGTTATTGCTTGTGCTTGCACTTGCACTAATTGGTGTCTGTTCTTTTTTATCTTCATTTCCCTCCCAAATGTAAAAAAGAACTTGCATGCTTTGAGAAAATATTAACTTTTAGCATTGAAGAGACCAGTGTTCTGGATTTTTATTGCCCTGTTATCAGCTTGTCTCCATGGAAATGTAAGAGAAAAAAATGTAGTCCTCAACTGCAGGATTCTAAATGCAAGCTGAAACATTTATAGCTAAAGGAAGACTTTTCATTATATTCAGTGGTTTCTTATTTACTTCTTTCTACTTAAAACTCATTATTACATTATACCAAGGGTCTTAATCCAGATATTCACCTATGCAAAAATAAGAGAAGACATATCAGCTCTACATATATTATGATCTAGGGTTACCACCTTTACAAATGGCCAAAGTGGGACATTTTTGGTACAAACATCAGATTTTACTGGCCGACACATACCCACGGTCACTACAAAGGATAGAACTTAACTTTTTTGCCAAAATAAAAGCTTATTCTTTTAGCATTTTAGTTGCTTATTCTGTTTCTTATAACATTTAGGTATTTTAGATACAGAATAACTGTTTTATGCAACTATTACATAAAATATAGGAAATAATTTTGTCCTAAAATCTCAGGACATTTGCCATTTTTAAAACTTTTTGTCAGGACACAACTGCCCAAAGAGGGATTGCCCCTCGCAAAGTGGGACAGGTGGTAACCCTAATTATGATCTCTGTATTTTTGCACCCCATTTCCCAACTCAACAATCCAAGATGACATTCTATTAACTTAAACATGCTTTTGCCTAGCCTTTTTTCCTCTTTTTGCATCGTAATGCTTACATTCCTTAATAATTAAAAAGAAAGAAAGAGAAAAAATGCATCTTTTTACTTTAGTATCTTTATCACATATAAGAACAACTAAAATGCTTACTTTAGTATCTTTATTACATATAAGAACAACTAAAATGCTTTAGTATAAAACATGCTATTTATATTGTGAAAAGTTTCAGAGAAATATCATTAAGAACAGAGATTGTTTTACTTACAGTTATATTTTCCTTCCTGTTCCCCTTCCCTCAGTGCCCTTCCAAACATTGATAATTTGAAGTAAGACAAATGCCTTTCAGTTCCCCACAAGTTTAACAAACTCAACAAAAGTCCACTCTTTTCACGTTTTTTTATACAGCCATATTTACAAATGCAACTAATGTTTTGCAGTCCTATATTTATTCACTAATTTCCATGTTGCTTGTCTTCTTCCTGTTTATCATTTCCCAACTCCAGATTCTAGTTCAATTTCAAGGTACTTTTGATTCTTCTAGTCAACTCCTGTGCTTTTTTCTTTCAAGCATTTTCCTTTAGAGCAGTAGAAACTATTTCCCTAGCAAAATCTTTCCATGTGCTTTATTATCAGTAGAATGAGAAGCAGAGTCCCTTTCTGCTAGATGGTTCACTTTTTGTTAGACAAACTTTCATATTTCCTTCTTAACCTGTTCCGCATCAAAAATGACTTTGATCCTCCAGGGATCTCACACCTGCCTCTCTACATTCCTTGATTTGCTGGAATAATTTGTTTCTACTCTGCCTGGTGTACAAAGAATAATCATTTACCACAAACACTTTGCTGTCTCCAACTTTTGTTTTGTCAGGATCAACCCTTTCTGCTGGTAGATTTGCATCTTTACTAACACAGGTCTAAGCTGCTTTCTCATAGCCAAATTTGGAGCATACACATGATGTGCCCTTTCAGCTAGCAGTCCCTGCTATACAATACCAGTCCAGTTGCTTATTTGTGCCTTCATAAAATTAATACCGTCTGTTCCTTTTAGTTACTCTGTTAGAGCAGAAAATCTCAGATTTTCCCTATGTGCTCGTCCTCTAATTCTACCATTTTTGAAACATCCAGCCTTTTCTTCATTTTGACCTCTGATTTTTGCAGTTTTATTAGCATATCTGAATATCTGTTTAAAACTTCTGCCATTTTTTGAGCCTTTTGTTATTTGATTTTATATACTCTTTCAGTGTCTCATTTATTTTAATCAGCTCTGAGCACATTTGATTTATTTTTTCCTGTAGATTACTGGAAGCCATGTCTTGCACCAAAGCTGGAGATTTTTGCTGAACAGCTGCAGGATTCTTCCCAGTCAGTGTTTTCTCTTCACCTTTCCTGGTTGATTTTCTTTTAGACTCTCTTAGTTTCTTCTTTGCTGGCATTCAGGCAGTGTGCTTACTAGTCAGTAACAGAATTTTGTAAACGTGACAGAGTTCCTGGCTCTTGTCTTTCAGTTTCTTTTTTCACACTGAGAGAGATGAAGTTAAGCTGTTAGTCAGTGTGCAGCCATATTGGAAAGTTGAGTGCCTGTCTACCTTGATGTGGTAGTACACATCCTGATGGTCCATTAAGCACATCTAGTCATCCTTGTTTAACAAAGGTAGGAGGGACTGAACCATGATCATTCTTAACTTTGTCTGTTTTACATGTTAATTTAAGTGTCTGAGGTCCAATATAGACTTGAGCTCTCTGTTTTTCTTTGGTACCAAAAAGAATCTTGAATAGACTCCAGATCTTGCTGGACTGGTGGGACCTCCTGGATGACTCACTTGTCTAGCAGCTTTTTTCTCTTGTGCTGCAGCCTTCTTTTGGGGTGGAATGTGGGAAAGCCTTTTGAACTGGGGTAAAAAAGGAGTGGAATTGTATACCCTCTAGTTATGATTCTCTGCACTATTCCATCTTGAGTGATGGCTGTCTAGGCTAATGGGTGAAGAGACAAGTGCACCCTGACTGCCCCCCAGAGTGCAGAAGTCAGGCAACACTTCAGGAGTACTGAAAAGGTCTGTCAGAGGAGGGGACCCAAAACCCTTGATTCTGTGGACTACCTCTCCTGCAAGGTTGATGTTCATTGTGATTATTCTCACACTCTGCCTCTGGGGAGGTTCTATTGCTAGAAGTGTCTGAAGCAAACCCATGAGATTTGTAGAATCATATCTCCTTTTCTACTTTCTGGTCCTTTGGTGATAGAGAAGCATATTTCAATAGAAGGTCTTCCCATCCTGCTTGTTTCTATATAGTGTATTTTCACCTTAGATCCAAAGAGAGTGGACCCATCACAGGGGATATTAATAAAGAACATTTTAAAGTGTTCTTCAAAGTTGCAGAGATACATCTGGGAGTGTAGGCAAACAGCTATGCCTTTGCCCACTGCTCTTGATGTGACATTGGCCATGGTGTAAATAAGGCACATAGACATGTTTGAAAGGAACTGGAGGGTAGCCAGCTGCTTATCCACTGACTTTTGGGCTTTCACAAATAAGGACTCCAAGATGGACTTGGAGAGCTCCTTTATCAAGTCAGTCTGAAAACACATTACATGAATCAGGTAATTCAGTGCTCTTACAGTGATAGTAGCTGAAGCATACACCCACTTTCCAAGTCTGTCCAAAGCATTTGGACTTCCTGTTAGGGTGATGGAAATGTAAAGCTCTCCTCTGTGAGTTATTTCTTGGGGGCTGCTGCTACCATGATAGAATCAAGCACAGGTCCCTTGCTCCAGAAAGACCTAACTGTCAGAGAAACTAAAATTTTATCGGGCTTACTGGGATTTAGCTGAACCATGAACAGTTCCTTCCAAGCCCATATCAAAAGCAAATCTATCAGTTCATCTGTAGAAGAGACCACCCAAGTAGTAGAATGTCATCATCTGTAGACCATTCCTCCATCTGTCTTAATAACAATAATATCTCTCCACAGGACACATCTTCAAGGGGGGATCTAGGAGAAACCTCACCCTCATCGAAATTAGTATCTCCGGTGAGGGACTCCTGAGGGGAGTCCAAGTGCCTCATTTTGCACACATGCTTTTGGTGTACCTACCCAGTGAAATGCTCCAGGGAAGACTCTGAAATGGATGGGGAGTCCACAACATGGATTGTCTCAAGGCCTCGAGGGGCTGGCTGTCCCAAGGCAGAGGACCCAAAGAAGCCAGCGGGGAAGGGATTGCTCTGATTGGGAGAAAGATGCTTGCTCTTTGGACTGAGAGCGGGACTCTCTCAAAGCCTTCAAAGACCAAAAAAATACTGGTCCTGAAGCAGTCCCTATAGGTTCCAAGGAACCCAAGAAGGGCATGCTCTGAGAACTAATTTGTCTTGGCTCCAAAGCCGATGCTGGAGCTAAGTTTGCAAGGGCTGAAGTGCTGAGTGGAAGGGATAGATCCCACAGTTTCATGTTGATCCCAAACCCTGGAGCCAGTTTTGACCCTTCTGCTCCAGATCAGATGAGATCTGAAGCAGTGGGAGATAAATGAGTCAGAGAAATTGTCAGAGTCAAAGAAACCCAGTCTTTTTGATCCAACACAGGCAAACCTAGGTGCACACTTGGATCTACAGTGACTGGATCCAATTGCTGGATCAGAGAAGGACTCACAATCATAGGACAGAGGTACACCACTTCTGATCCTTCAACAGTGGTTAGTGCAGGCAGGAACCCCAGCTGGATCTGGGTCCTCAGGAATTTCCTCATCAGCCTGTCCATGTCTACTTTGGACAGGTTCTTGGTTGAGTGCAAGAACCTTAAAAGGAAGAAGTCATAGAAGTGGCTTGGAAATCCTTTGAAATGATCTATGCTTTAAAAAAGGGAGAGCAAAGCCCAGAACTAACCAGTTCTGGGGAGAGCATGGTTCCAGACAAAGGATGGGTTGGAGATCTAACCTTAATATGCTCCAAAGTAGAAGATGGATCTGAAGACTTTAACATTTTCGAGATGGGCGTGAAGGCCCTGTCAGATCAGATGAACATCTCCTAAGCTCTTTTTCCTTATGTTTATCTGCACTTTTCCTTATCCTTCTCTTTTTCTTTAGTCTTCTCTCTCTTGCCCCTATCCAAAGGCTTCTTGCTGCAGTGGGAAAAAGGATGATTGAGAGGGGGTTACCTTCTCCTGTTGTGGTAGGGAGAAGCTCCTTCAAGGCAAGCTTTGATTGCTAGTCAGAGAGCACTTTGACTTTAAAAGAGGAACAAGTGGAACAATCTTCTTCAGGGTGTATGGTGCCAAAACAGTACACACACCTGGAGTGTGTATCTTGAGGAGGGATCTTGTGGCTGCAGGGGGCATACTTTTAGAAACCAGATGCCTTGTCCATTATCCTGCAAAGCAAATGTAAAACAGCAACACCAGAAACATTAATGGAAAAAACTTTAAGAACTGTCAATACCAGAAACATGCCAAATACTAATAGACACAGAACAAAATGGAGAAAAAATCCAGTCATGGGTATAAACAACAATGAAAAGGAAAAATAGTAAGCCAGCTAAATCCCTATATTTAAACTTTGGAGATGAAAACAGAAAATAACCTTGAAGGAGGCAGTGAAGAAGAAGCAGAAATACTAGTGAAAAAGTACTGAGAACTTCTCAGAAATCCAACATTATCTTGTTAAAGCACTGAGCCCTGGAGATCTATGTGATGATGTGAGGTAGTGCCAGTTATGCCAGGAGAAGTAAGGTAGTGGATGTTTAACATATGCCATCATAGCTAGCTGGAGTTTTCTAAAGAATTATATATCACTTGTATATCAAACTGATTTGTACAGGCGATTGAGTTGAAAATGTATTTGTAAAGATGCTCGTTGTTAAACATGCACCAACAGTCGGTCCTTTTTCTTCCTCTTTCTGCTTTTCCCAGTTAGGGGTCACCACAGTGGATCACCTTTCCACTCATGATTGTCAGTGGAGTTTTACAGTGTTGCGTTGCCAGCCCGGTACCCAACCTTCCATGGAAGGCGCACACACACACACACACACACACACACACACACACACACACACACACACACACACACACACACTCACCCCTAGGGTCAATTTAGAGTGTCCAATCCACCTATAGCATGTGTTTGGGATGTGAGAGGAAAACGGAGCACCTGGAGGAAACCCACATGACCACAGGGAGGACATGCAGACTCTGCACACAAGGCACCCCAGCCGAGGATCGAACTGGAGAACCACTTGCTGTGAGGCGACAATGCTAATCACTGCACGACCAAGGCTACCCACCAACAGTCGGTCCTGCTGGATGAAAATAAAAACATCTTTATGTCAGACTGTATTGTAACTGTTGAAATTAATATATTGTAACAGAGGATACTGGAAGAGAAGAGGTTAATTCTCAGCCCAGCTATCTTTGAAAAACTGAAATTATTTACCTGGTTTAGGCCATAATGATTGTATCTTACAGTTCTGATTGCAGCCAGAGACAAAATGTCTGTGAAAACCAGGACTGGAAACCCTACTGTATTGTCCTTAAGGGTGAACTAATTGCCACCCTGGAAGGGTGGAAGGTTTTGAAATGGTTTTATAGCTTCCAGATGCTGTAACACATCTTAGCAAAACAATGTGTGTATTATGACACATATGTACTAGATTCTAGTTCAGTTTCTAGTAAAGTCAGATGACCAGATGTATGTGATGTCATTCTGTAATCCAGCAATGAAATGATGCTTTAATACTAGATAAGACAGAAGTCTCAGGGCAGTCTGTTTGTGAAACCTGACAAAAGAAGGACCACTCACCTACATCAACTTGCATTGCGCTAGTAAGGGAATTAGGGCAATAGTAATACTTTAGATCAGTCAGGAAAGTATAGTGATATACAGGTTCTGTACCTGTGTGAACCTTTCCATCTGTGTTATTTTTAATAGTTCCTATGAATGAAACTCTGGTGTTTATTGTAAATATATATTTAGAATTGTTATACTCTTTTATTATTTATTGTTAAATATATTTAAACTTTTCATTGTGGCTAGTCTTTTAGAGAATATTTTAATGTTAGAGAGTACCTATATTTATTTGGTGACACTGTGGTTGGTCCTAAACGCCTTGCTGTATTAGTCAAACACTACCATTTGTATTAATTTTACTCAGTATAAATGGGTACCCTTGTAAAAGCTTTAGAGTAGCTGTCTTTGGAGTATTCTGATGGCAGTATCTACCTTATAGTCTGGACAGAGGGTCATAGCTGGTAAATCTGTGCGAGCCTTTCTCAGGTGTGTGTGTGTGTGTGTGTGTGTGTGTGTGTGTGTGTGTGTGTGTGTGTGTGTGTGAAAATCATATCTCAAAGAGTGTGTGCATCAGCTGGTCAGCTACTTGGAGCAGGGGTACAGAGCACTGGTTTCACAGAGATGGTGGAGGACTTGGCTTGGAACACTTGGCTGAGGACTTAACTCTACAGCTGTGTCAGTGGGTAGTCTTATTTGGGACCTGGAGACAGAGAGAGAGAGAGAGAGAGAGAGAGAGAGAGAGAGAGAGAAACTCAGCCCCAAGACTGAATGTG